>NW_024589877.1:0-169408 GCF_018446385.1 Zingiber officinale | reverse complement strand
GAAACACAGAAACAAATTATAAATTTTCATGTGGAAGGAAAGTTAGAATTAGATGGTTGCTTTTTCTTACCTTCATTCCATCCCACAATAGTTTCAACCCAAGGAAATAAAGTAAGGATGAAATAGAACAGATGGTTTGTTTTTCTTCCATTCAATCCATCTCAAATCAGTGTCCACTTAAGTAAATAAAGGAAGGTTCATATATCCACTTGTTCATTCACTATTTTCCACAAGCTATCTCATAAACAAAGCATTAGGGAAGGGCCTTTTTTGTAGAACTTATTTCATTGCAATAAATATTGCCATGAAGCCTATGGTAGTCACATAGGCAAGAATGAAATATAAACATTTGTATCTTCAGTTTGCAGGAATAGCTACTCTACTCAAGAATTCTAATGGAATAATTGTTCATTTGTTTGGTTGCTCAATGAACTTGGAATATCAACTCTCAAGGAATTGTTGTTCCTTCATGATCCTTCTTAACTCCTCTTTTAACAATTCCAAGGAATATGTTCCTAATCCATTAATCCATTCCACTATCCAAAGAATACGTATCATGCGCTAGCTCAGCAGAACAATAACCAGATGGCTAGATGAGTAAGACAGGCTAACCAACCGAGCTGAAGGGAAATGTGAAATGGACAGGTTGCATAGGTGGATGGGCCTTGCAGAGTTGCAGGTTCAATGAATTAAAAGAAACAGATGGGCTGAGTGAGCAAAATGAGAAAGTAGGCCAACTCCAGGAAGATCCTTTCTTGTTTGGGATATTTTTATACTGAGGAGATTATTTCTTGTCTACTATTTTTTTCTACAATATAACTAAAGAAATGAGAATGGAACAAGCATTCCATTCTATGAACCAAACTACAGATATATATTTTTATTCTATGCCTAGTTTATTTCATTTCATAAGCCAAACCAAGGAATATAGTACCTATACTGCTCCTACTCTATTTCATTCCCTAGAAATAACTATGTCATTCCTCATTAATTTCACTCTATAAACCAAACATGTTAGTGGATGTTTTCATTTACTTGCTTTATTCTTCCTTAAGTATCTCTACAATTGCACCATTACTCTGTCTATAGCAATCTTTGCATGAAGTTGATTGATGATTATGGAAAGCATGCAAATAGACAGGAAACAGGAATTTGCAAGTTCTTACACAAAAAAATCAGTCAACTTCATATGGTCATACCTGTGCCACTCTTTCTATCTCTACTGCAAGCAATGCTTTGCGGGCCTCAGGTACTTTCTCGAAAAGAACACGTTGTATTTCTTCATATAATCACATTCATACATCAACAAATGTGCAAAAAATAGCATTACAAAAATTGGCCCACGCATGACCAAGCAAATGGTTGAAGAAAATAAGATAGCAGTAAAGGAAAAGAAACAATCACATTCAGCAGAAATATATGTTGGCTTTTGTGTAGATTTGAAATTTGGATAAATTTTCTGCAATTGATGGATAATATATGAGAAAACAAATTATAAAAAAAGCCTGACACTATAAGAGAACTAAGATTAAGACAAAGAACTCCAACTACTTCATTAGTTAAGGTTACAATGTGACAAATACACAGATCATTAACCTAAAAAAATGTTCACCAGGCAAAGTGAACAATTTGAAGTCAGAGTATGGTGTAAAGCTACAAAGTATATAATCTACAGTTCTAAAACAACTAATTCTGACCTCGAAAAAAAAGAACTCAACACCTAAGTAACTAAGTATAGTGTACCTTAATAATGGAGTATCAGCAGAGTATACTTAAACTATTATTAAACACTTGCCGACAAATATACAATATGGATGTGGATCCAAGAACCTAACAAAATTGTTTCTAGATTTTTATGTAAACAATACTATAGGAATGTCAGATGTCTACTCAAAGTGCAAATGTCATATACAGATATGAAGGGGAAAAGATGAATAATAAATAGCATAATTGATAAATGCACCTAATAGTCTATATAGCATAGCGATACTGAAACTTGGTTGGAAGAGTAGAAGATGACTGTTCAGGTATGTCTGTATCAACAAGCTGAACAAAATGAAACAGAGAGACTTTACTTCTTCAAAAAAGATAGATAAGCAAGATAAGAATTTCCATTGAATTAATATTGGATCCTGGATAAGTGGATAATAATGATGGTTATGACTTTTCATTAATGTATTTCCATGACTCAATTTCTAGTCACTTGCAACACAAAAGGAAAACCATGCTAGCAAGGAGAAAGTGATACGATTAGCAGTAAAAACCTAGAAAATAGAAGAGACTAATCACTAAAGCAAACAAGTGGTTATCTGATCGAGATTCAAACAATCAAAGATACAACAGACATAGCCACAATGCATACATAATGTATTAAACGAGTTCTCACAAAGATTAGTAATAATTTCAGACCACCATAAACTCTCTCATTTTTTAATAGATAAATATATCCACAGCAACTCAAAAAGAAAAGACCAAACTAAGTGTTTGTTCAGCTGATTAATAGTTTTAAGGATGTTTATTATAACTACACATGAAGACTAAGAAATGATGGCACTTGGAAATTGAAATTTGAAGATCAAACATATCTAATTGCTTCAATATAAGCCTATTAGAATAAAGCACACTTTGATTACAGCTCTGGATATATTAAAAAGACAAGATGACGGCAGGATATGACTGTTAAAATGCAGTAATTATCATTGGTTTACCTGGTATTATCGCATGAACAAAACTGACAATCTGGCTTGCCAAAGCTAAATGCTTAGAAGTTATGGACTTTAAACCTGATACCTGAAAGCAGGAAGGCAAGAGCGATGATCAGCAGATTTGTTTTTGATAACCTAAATGTCACTTATATTATAAGGGTAACCCTCATGGATGTTTTATATTGATGCAGTCTTGAATAACTATAGTGTCACTTTAAATAAGCATAGTTGATTGTTGAATATGAACTACATAACCATTCTCATACATGCTCACACCGTGTATAGCTAGCAGATTTCCCAACCACATGCCACTTGGAATACATTCTTCAAAACTTTGGATGGTACATTACCAAGTAAAGACAAAATTTATAATCCAATGGTATAGCTTGGCCTGAGCAATTAATGCCAATAAACCATCCTAGAGTCCATAATAGAAGTAATCCAACTGCCCATTCTCTCAACATCTCATCCTCCTACAAGCTCACTAACATCCATGTTATTGTTTCTGACCTCATGGAACTCAATCTCCCCTCTCTCTCTCCTTTGCCTCCAGATGTATTGATCTTCTCAGACCTTTCATGTCCCTCTCCCCTTCATTATATTCTTGGCATATCATCAGCCATTGAAACTTAAAGAGGAGACAACAGAGACTAGTAAATGAATTGATAAAGGATGTGATAGGACCAAAAAAATTAAAAATTATTGACTTTTCTCCCTATGAAAATATTCATTCTAATTACAACATTTATCTAAGAGACTACAACAACAGGCAGCTCTTGTATAAAACATAAATTTTTTGTTTGATTGTAACTTGAAATAAAAGCTAAAGTGCAAGTGAGAATGAAAAGTCATAGTATAGCATGATATGACAACAAACCAATCAAATAATTACTCTAACCTTGGGCATAGACAATTTGGTCAATGAATAGACCTCCCATTTTATCATAGCAACAAGTATTTGTGATTCTGACTTAACAACTTTGTTTAAGGAATTAACCAAAGCAAACCTGCATTGCGCCAGCTCCAAGAACAAGCTGACAAGTCCTCATGTTGAATAGCTTCAATATTTCCACTACACGATGAACCACTTCAGATGACAATGATGGCAGGAATTTACTAATATCAACATACTCTGATAGCATCTTTAACAATATTAAGCCACTGCATCAGATTATTTTATGGAATTAATTTAAAGAACTTGCAACACAAAATTAGTAACATAAAGAGTAATATAAAACAGACAACTAATCTAACAATTTACTCTCTAGCAGTAAAGGTAGGATTGTCGTGGATGCTTAACATAGATTATTGCATGGGTAACTAACCAGTTTACCATGTGATAGCCAACACCTTGATACACGAGCATTTGAGAAGCTGATCTTCCAGGTTCATTTGAACTAGCATTGCTATTCTGTTTAGGTGTAGACTCTACAATGGTGTTTTGGTTTACCATAGCTGATAAGGGGGAAGAAGTTTGTTTATCATGATCAGCAGCTTGATCAAATTCTTTCTGAATAGTATGGTCTTGGTTAGAAACAACAGTTGTTTCAATGGTGCTAGAATTGGGACTGTTTGACAACAGTTCACTATTGTTTATTGATACATCAGCAGAAGACAAAAGTATAACTATGGCCTGGAATTCATCAGGGACATCCACAGCAACCCAAGTTTCCTGATCGAGGACTGCCTTGATTTTGGTCATCTATACAGAACCAACAAGGCAAATTCAGTTTGGAGCATAATTATCATAAACATAATTTACATGCAACAACATTAGGTACTTCAAAAATTTGAAAATATACTTAAGTTCAAGAAACATAATGTTTTCCACTAATTTTCCTATGACTCACACGACAATCATGCTGATAGTCAACAAATGCCTTTGACTGCGACTGAAGAGTACCACGAATACTATAACCCAATCTTCCACCAAGCTAGAAAAAAGGAGTAATTTCAAATTTTTACTAAGCCTATGAATCAGTTTAATAATCACAAAAAAAACAGGAAAATTCAAACTTACCTTCTCTGTAGCAGCTATAAAGTTCTGGGTTATGTCATAAATGCGTAAGAATTCTTGAAGTCTTAATTTGGGATGAAGGAGGGCACGGACACCAAGTAGTTTTGCCCATCTTCCATGAGCAGCATCACAAGCAGCAAATACAGCTTCTGTGTTTTCTCTCAGTACATCAGCACTGAAAATTAATGATAGCAATTTAAATTTCTCATGAATCAATGTAGCATTTAACAACCATATCATTATAAAAAAAGGGAGCTGTAAGTGTGCTGCAATTAAAGAAATTCTGAAAACAAAAGCAACTCTCCTAAAAAATATTCAACTATCAAATGTATGCAAGATTACAAGCATCATGCCAGGAATGTAAGATACTACAACCTAGATAAGACTAAATTTATAACAATCATATGCGTATGAAATGATTAGTTTAACTTTGTTTATAAATAAAATATGCTTTTTTTCCTCAAAACACTTAAGTTTTGGCTCTCGAGAAAAAAATTGCAAAGGGGGGAAAAAATGTAATCTGGGGGTATTTTTGGTATGTAAAAAAGAGAAAGTGAAAGTGTGCCTTTTGGGAACTTCAAAACTAAGGAGCATGATTTGGGAAAAAAGTAAAACTAAGGAGCGTGAGAACTTTGCCAAATTACTATTATGAATATTTTGTAAAAAATAAAAAAAAATTAAAAGGACGGTTTTGAAAATATTATTAAATTAATCTTTAGCTATTATGAGGTGTCTAAATAAGCAAACCATACCTTATGCTCCATTAATCTAGCTTTAATATGGACAATGATTGAGATGCTTGTTATATTTATAATCTTTTACTCTAAAATTTTAATTGAATAGATTATATCAAATTATAATCATATTTTTGGAAGTAAGCAAGCCAAGCAAAAAGGAAAATCAAAAGAATAAATCTCATCCTAGTTCATTTTGGCACACTTTGATGCATGCTCAAGGTTACCAAGGCTCAACAAAATATGGTACCCAAATAGTAGATTGGCAAAGTACAGATTCTTCAACATGAAACAATATTTTAAACCTTAGTTTAAACATTTGACTAAAGTACACAATTGAAAGTACATGTTAGATTAGATTTGTTATTTTTCTAACTTGAGATTAGATTCATTAAAAACTCAAAATTCAAAACTAAAATTGGCAACCCACTAAAAGTTGTGAGTCTTGTCTTATGCTTTGCCACAGTAGAGGCTAGCACAAAAAGTGTTGGCATGCATCGAAGAGTATTGAGATGAATTTAAAATGATTTTACTTATTTAATCCCCTTCGATGAATTTTAATGTACGTTTAATAATTAAATATTCAAAAAAATTAAAATTTTATTGTACCATATCATATAATAGTTGACATGCTTTAACTTATTTTAAAGATGAATTTTAATCATTTAAATGTCACTAACTTAAACCTTCTACTTTTCAAAAAAGACTATATTAGTTAGATACTTGAATTAAAAATGATTTTACACATTTTTTTCTTCAATGCATGTAGAAATGAACTCTGATGAGATTTACTCGCTCAATACTCTTCACCTTAAGTAGTTTACTTTTAAACATAAAACTACAATGAT
Organism: Zingiber officinale; assembly: GCF_018446385.1. Lineage (NCBI taxonomy): Eukaryota > Viridiplantae > Streptophyta > Magnoliopsida > Zingiberales > Zingiberaceae > Zingiber > Zingiber officinale. Next base: position 163,104 of record NW_024589877.1, on the reverse strand, counting down.
TGGATAATCAATTGAAATAGAATTTTAAAGAAAAGGTTAAAAAACATGCTGATTTATCTTGACACACTTCGATATGTGCCAAAGCATCTTGAGCATCAACAGCATATGAAACTCACTAGCAAGACCACCACAGATGCAACAAGAGATTCTCCATATCAGCCAATATCAAATGTTGGTACTTTATCATAGCAGTAAGTTTTCGGCATGCCGCTTTGCATGGCAAGGGATTTTAATCCATAGACAAAGCAACACCAACTCTAGAATTTTGTATCGCATAGGGTGGTACTAACTGAGATTCTGGGTATTTGGAAATTTCAACCAGTGACTGCTTAGTTCTTCCAAATTATCTGAATGTCCATTATTCTCAGATGAAACAATACCAACTATAAATATTCTCACAAATTATCCAGTCCCACAAAAACCAACTTGGCACTTTTCGTTACCTAAGATCAGAACACACTTTTGAGGAATTTATGTTTAACATCAAGGGCATGCTTACTGGCTACTGATAATTCAGAAAATTGAATAAAATATCAATTCAGAAAAAAAGAAAGGATGATGAGGGAAAGTTTTCAAACCTACATGATAATTTTAAATAGTACATAAATTCATGACATTGCCACGGTTCTATCAGCTAAGAAAGATTTTCTTTCACCTGATAGTTTCTAACAGGGCTTTGAGAGGTGAGGAATGTTGCGTGTAAATCAAAAGGATTAAACAATGTAAGGAGACTGCTTAAGAAAATAATAGTACAACTAACTTCTTTTAATCCTGCAGGCGGTGCCGCGGTGTTAATCCTTTAATTGTTTTACTTACATTAAAAAAAAATCATATCCGTAATTTCCCTATTTTTATAGCAACTTAAGGTATCATAAAAGAAGATAGCATAGTTTATTCATAATAATTGCTCATCTTAACTAAATAGATAATTTCTTTAGGTTTGTTCCATATCTTCAATGGAATAAAAGAGACCAACAACACTCATCCAACTGAAGTCAAAATAGCTGTGACTTAATCTTTCCTGATAAGAATAATTATTTAGCACAAACCAAGAGTTAATACATGATAGATCCATAGTACACATAATGTATAGAGAAATTTTTCTAATATTATTTGCTTAAAAGGAAATAAAAAAGGAAGAGAATGGAAAAGTCAAAGATGAAATGGGAAAGAAGACTAAAATGAATTTTTTATATGGATAAATGGAGGACTGAAGGAAGTTTAAGTAGTCATTTTTTCAACTATTTCAGTATTTACTATGACACAGTAAAAGGAAGAAAGAAATTTCCATTTTATTGGTTTTTTTCCCTTTAGGTTTCTTCATGTTTTTGCATAGATTAGTTTTTAAAAGATGACTATGAAGTTCACAATTTCTGCCTCTCCCAATTTATGCGCAAATAAACAAACAACAATATTTTTCTTCTAAGTTTTTCATCAGCTCCCAGTCTTTCAACTTTCCCTCCAAGTAAATGTTTCATAAAGGAACAAGGGTGATTGTGCTAACCACCTAAAAATGTCTTTCTATAAGCCGAACAAAAACAATAAAACATACAAGAAAGTAACTACTAGAAACCAATTGATAATACAAGTAAATTCTAGAATGTTGGAGAAACTTGTTAAGCAAAAAAGAACAATGAACAACAACCATGTCTTATCCTACTAGGTAACGTTGGTTATATAGATCCTTCTACGTCATTGGACTCTATCCCCTGCGATATTATCATTTATATTTAAATAAATTTTATTTTATTTTATTGTTGCTAACCAAGTCTTTTTTGGCCTTCCTCTTCGTCATTTGATATGGCATTTGTCATAGTTTCACATTGTCTAACTAGAGCATTTATTGGTTATCTAACTCGATGGTCGTACCATCTTAAACAAAAGCAATAAACACTCAAAGAAAAATTATCATCCAAAAACATTGAGGATGATGGAATTACAGAAACAATATAGGATTTAATAGCATTATGAAATCATATCAAACCAAACTCTACAAAATCTCACCGAAAATTTTTGGATGTGCTTGGACTTGAATCATTAGCTTTTCCTTGAACCAATGAGATTTTAGGAGGATTTCTGGGAAGGGAATGAGAAACATATGGAACAAGATGGCCATTGTTCTCTTGGGAACCTTCTGCAGTACCATGTGCAACTGCAGCAACACTGGGTTCAACAGCATAACAACCATCAACATTTCCCATAATCAGCTCAACAATCCTTTTAACTTCTGCAGCCCGCGTCAAATGTGCCTGTATTCACTAAATGGTAACAGATCATGCACAACAGTCCTAAATTAAGCTTGAAAATCATATAAGTGAATATAACAAGATGCAGAAATAGGCAAACCTTTAAAAAGGCATATAATGAAAGTTGAACAATCATGAAATAATTTCATCAGAAGTAGCTACAAATAAGCAGAGGAAAGTTTGCACAATTAAGAACAAACAAATAAAGGCTAATTACCACACTATCGATCTTCAATTTGCATATGATAGGATCATAATTGTAAATAGTTTGGGACCTAATTGATCTGTAAATATAGAACCCACATGGGTATAAATGTAAGATGACAATAAGATAATATACATAGGTAAAGGAGAGTATTTAAGAGAAAATTCCCAAATTATTTTTTTCATATAACATAGTTTAGGAGCCATGTTTCAACACCTCAAACCTGTGTGGCACTCCACCTCCGGTAGCAATTGGGTGGACCACTTAAGAGTAGAGCAGAAGACTTTATCAATTACAGATTGGACAATTGAAACTGTATTAACTTTTTCAAGAAAGTAGGAAGGCTTGGTCAATTGCAATAATATAATTGGCAATTCTTTAATCTGGATTCTTTTTCAATCAGGAATCTGATTCTCCAATTGAGCTATAGCATATTCAACCAATCTTTTGCAGATTGACAATTGTAATCGAGATTTTGCCAGTTACAGGGAATATACATTGTTGGGGTTGAAAAAAAACACAAGTTAATGGAAAATATATATTGGGAATCTACATTGTTAGTTACAGGGACAATAGTGAAAGAAAGATTGTTGAGGTTGAAAAAGGACAATAGTGAAAGAGACATTGCTGAGGTTGAAAAAAGAGACCAAGTTAATGGCAAGAAGGAGACCTAACAAAGAATGGGTCAACTAGGTCAGTTAAGGTAGCAAAGTGGTCATTACAACAAAGCAACAGTGATTGTGGCAAACAATATTGTCCCCTTAGGTGATGGTAGAAATGGCACAAGATATGAGGGAGATTGATAACCAAAAGAGAATAGGCAAGCAGTAAGTTGTAGAAGGAGAGCAAAAGAAGGGTAGGGGAACGGAAACAGAAGAGGAAAGATCAAAGTATAAGGGGAAGAGCAAGAAAAGGAAAATGTTCAAAATATTGCTCCTGCCAACAGCTTTGGAATTTGTGTATAGGAACACACATCTTTATGGGGGATTAGCAAAGATTAGAATTTTTTTACATTTTTATAAATTTTAATGAAATTTAAACATTATGATAGGGATGCTTTTATTTTAAAATAATCTAGCTACATAAGTTAGGCTTGATTGGACACTAAAATGGTGTTGAGTGCATTTTAGGAAGATAGGGAAGAGTAATATTAAAACGACATATTTGGACTCATCATCTAACCTCACACTCAAAGTGAGCACACAACATCTCTATTCATCACGTGTGAAAATTATAGTAGTAGTCATGTGGAACATTTCGATTTTGGATGTTGTCTACTCATATCTGAGTCCAACAAACATAGATTAAAATCTTTTGAGAGTACATTGTAATTTACCCTAGATTATACTTGTGAATAATATTGAGAAGCTAATTTGGTCAAACTGAAAGATCCAATTTTATATTTGATCAATTTCTAACCAATTTCAGATCCCTTGTTTATTTATCTATAACAATAACTTAGAGAAGGATATCCTCCGACATCCCAAGTTGACAAATTCATCCTACGTTCAAAATTTCGGCTATATATATATATATATATGTTGACTGGAAATTCCCACAAAATGAGAGAATATATCTTGTTTTTCCTGAGATAAAGAGGTTATCCACAAATGATAGGACCCATGATCTGTAAACATTTCAAGGAACAAAATTGACTGAAACAGTGGCATAATGTAGTGATGATTGGTTTTAACATGTTAACGCTCTTCACCTCCACACACACACACCGCTCCCCAACTGATCAAATGTAAAACTTTTATTATAAAGATGAGGTGACAGACATCCAGATCCATTCTGTTTCAAGTAATTACATTCCAGTCTGAGTAACATAGACTAGTTGTGTATGTGAAAATATCATTAAGTGAATGGAAAATGGAATAATTCTAAATACTTTTACCTGCACAACGTTGTAAATAGCCTTCAAAAGAAGAACAAAGCTTTCAGGAGATAGACTCCGCAACTTGCTTGCAAGGGACAAACTTCCACCTGATTCAAGATGTAAGAACATGAAAACAAGAAAAAATAATAATATTGATCTTCATGTATGCAAAAGAATATGACAATTAGCCAGACCATCTGAATCACCAACTCTGTCGCTGGTAACCAGATCAGAATCCATTGGTCGAGCTAATAGAACTGGAAGAGAAGCAGCGACTGTAGCTTTAATTGAAGCTTTCATTTCAGTAATAAGTGTATCACGGTACAGCCTCAACACAGACGGAAGCTTTGCCTAAAATAAAGTATATAGATCCTCTTAGAAAGAAACAAAATATCTCTTTAAGAAAAGTGAAGGTGTTAGTTAAACCATAGCTAAACAAAGATTACTTGGCTATCACCATTCCACATGAAACTACTGAAGATAATTTCCTTTAACACATTAGTTAGCACAATCCAAGTCCTATTAAAAAAATGGAAAGGGTATGAGGAGTGCATAGATAAATCATGAAAACAATAATTAAAACCATGTTGCTGAATGTTTGAATCGCAGTCTAAAATAGCATGCCATGTTGGTCAGCATGGCCAAAGCATACATGTTGGACTGACCAAGTAGCACACGACAAAGGTATGATAGACAATACAGGTGTCGACTTCTTCTAAGAGTTTCTTCCAATATTCATGGGCAATGAGAGACAGCAAGCATGGGGCTGAAGCGGAGGTGTGCAATTGTGTGACAGATAAATATAAGTTTTGCACATATCTTATGTGTCATGCACAAAACTCACAAGCTGCAGATGCTTAGGTGCCAATTGGACACACTCAACAACATCGTCAGTTGAATTTCAGATGTCCACAGGTGTCAAGATCCAAGATGGTATCTTCTTCGTTCCTCTAGCTCCATCAAGGCTTTCATCCAATTCCTCTAACTTTGTCTTCTTCCTTTCTTTTTGTCAAGAAACCAAACACAAGAAACGGTGCAACCAGCGCAAGGTGTCAACACAGCATGACACTGGATCATTCCAATTAGTTATGGATACCTCGACTCATAACAAGACTTAATGTCTTTGTTTGAACAAGAAATAGCCATTATCCATGCAAAATCAAAGTGCATGGAAAAAGAACAATACAATAAAAAAGTTGATAAATAGAAATAAAAAAACAACAATTTCAATCCCAAGCCCAAATGAAAAACGTTTGAGTGTTGCATTAGACCAAGACAACCAAAGTTAAAATTTCTCTAAATCTATGAATATGAATGGCCAACCCCATTGTTGGAATAAATACGGCCAGACAATGAAGATAAATAAATAGAAAGGAAAGTGAAATCAACTATATGCATTAACACAGTTACTTCAAAAAAATAAAGCACATCTATCAAAATAAAATCAAATGAGGAAGAAAGGAAACTTGCTGTTCTTAGTAGACCGATGATGAGTGGAAGAAGACAATCTTGAAGGTTAGAGCTTTCCTCATCCTCTAACTTTACCTGCAGTAAAACATAGTACCTTATGTGACTTGCAGTAATTTACAGCAGCCTAGTTCACGCAATTATTGAAGTTTAGGCAAATTATTGATATACTTACAACAATCTTGGACTTCAAATGATAAAAGAAAACAGAGAAGGAAGAGGCATTTTGAATAGATGTAAACATGAATTTGATACTAATGAAGTGAAAATATTGAAAAGCAAACACACATCAGAGATAGTAAGGTAGGAAATTGGGAAAAGACTACTAATTCTAACAACCGACAGGATAGTTGTTGCAGAATAATTCAAGTAAACTAACTGATATCATAATGGAAAATAGTTGGCAACTAAAAAAAATAATTAGTTCTCTTTTAGCTATCATCTAGGTATAAAGGAGAATTGTGACCATGGAATTTTTCCTCCGTGCATATCTTGTTAATAATATTTTCACATTTTGTATCATCCATCCCTAAGGTCTCTGATTAACATATTGTATATCAAACATGTTCTGAGCAGCTAAGGGACTGCATAGAGTATATGTATGCAAGCTCCAAAGACAATTGGAACAACTTGTAGAACTATACTGTCAAGATGCAAAACAATATATATAAGAAAGCATCTATCATAAAATATATTCAAAACTCAACTTCCAAAATTCATATAAATGAAACTTCTTCAACTACAGCATCGTATATCAAAATAATCAACCTAAGAAATCCATAAAAAGGAAATTGTACAGCAACTACGTAAAATGTAATATAAGTTAAAAGTCAACATCTACCACTTAACATACAATAAGCAAAAGAACAAAGACGAGGGTTTACATACTTGGTCCTCTACTCCTTTCATAAGATCACTAGCCTTACTCACTAATCTTGATAAAATCATTGAATCAAAAACCTTGCCATCAGGTATGGAAGCACGCATGAATTCTGCTGAAAGAATGCTGCAAAAAATGAATATAGCATGTTAAAACCAAACTCTAAATAATGAAACAAATAAGTCTCATAAGATAGTAATTATAAATCTAGAGTATAGAGATTAATAAGAAAGTGTATATGCGATTGAAATATTTAACTAGGAAACAAGTCAATTTGTAGCAAATTTATATAGTAACATCTTTTCTCAGTGCAAGTAACTATAGTTGTATGAATACTCCACGGTTGGCATTGCAGTCTTTAAGATAAGAAATTCTAGACATGACTCAATCTTGGTGCTGAGGGAATCTATAAAGTTTCACAAAAAAATAATAATAATTTCAAATGTAAATGCAATTGTGCGGACAGCAAACCAGCATAACTTGTTATCAAAATACATCTCAAGAATGAAATTAACTTCCTACACTTACAATAAAGGTGAAAAATCAAGACATTCATAAGATGATTAAGCCAATCGCCTAAGACTAACTATTGCATGTGCAGATTGATTCAAAATTAATCATCAACCAAAAAGGTTGACCAAAGATCAATTATTAGAACTACTAACTCATTTTTAAATAGCAACAGTAAAACCTTCAAAATAGAAAGATCAAAAGATGAGCATTGTCATAAGTTATTTTTGCTTAAATTCTGGATAGATGTAAAATACTGCAACCAAATAATAATTAAATAATAAGATTTAATGGACGAAAAATCTTAATGGAATTTTTAGGAATTTTTAGAAATTTTCTGGGATTTAATCGGAGCTCGTGTGACGTATTTAGAGGGGATGCACTTATGGGCGAGAAAAAGTCTGTTTGGAATACCCGGAAGTGGGAATTGATTGAGAGGTTTATCTAGGGTTAAATTTTTAAAAGCCTAAGTTATAAAAGCTGGATTTTCCCTTGAGCCCTCGGCGCCAAACCCTTGCCTTGCCCTCGCCCTTGCCCTTGCCCTTGCCGTGCCCTAGCTCCCCACACGGCGCCGGGCTTCTTCTTCCCCTCTCGCGCCGCTGCCCTCTCCTCTCTCGCCTGATCGCTGCAAATCTTCGACCCGAGACATTGGCGCCGCGCCACCAGCCACCATCGTTCGCCCACGCCGCACCTCCGTCGGTCACGACGAGCCCCAGCCGCCGGCCTTGCCTCCTGCCCTTACCACAGCGGTGATCTCTCTTCCTCGCATGAGCACCCTTGGATGCTACCGACTCCTCCTCACGACCGCACCAGAGATGCCGACTGCCAGTCCCACGTCACACTCGAGGATAGTTTTCGTTTTGGTTTTGTTATCGTTTGAATGGTATGTTGATTTTGTGTATTTTGCATTTCAATGAGTCGATGTGAATTTTTGGTGTCTAGTCTGGTGGTTGCAGGCATTTTTTTTAGTGTCGTTGTTGGTCTTGTTTTTCGTGTTGTTTGTGTTTTCCGCTGCGTTTACGTTGTTGTGTGTTTCCTTCCAGCCGTATAGGTTTATTAAACTGCGTGGTTGTGTATATATATATTCCAGCCAAGTGTGGTTGAGGTATATTTTGTATGTAGTAATGCTTCATATTGTCACCCGTACTGGGGAGATGCTGCCGAAATTTCTTCGAACAGGGACTCCTCTGGGGCGTGACAATAGATGACAAGCTGGTCAATAGCAACAATAGCTTTTTCACTTCGCTATGATTATTACAATGCTTAAAAATTAAAATACCACTATTTCTATTGGTTATCAGCTAAAACCCAGATAAAATAGAAACCTACTGTGTCAAGCTATCAAATGCATTAATTGCAGCAGTAACAAGTAGCACACAGAAAGAGTAATAATGTTTAGCCATACCAGTAATTGACCAAGGAAGAACAAATCGTCTATTCTTCCAGTCAAAAGATATTTTTTTAGTTAGTGCAAGTCATGTATTAATTTCTGAGACCTCAAATCAGCATATGAAGTATAACCAAAAATGTGTCTGGAAACATCAAAGGTTTAGGCAAACCTATTTATCGAATCCAAGGCACTTGACAACTGATCTCGAAGATGCCGAAAACAATGAAGGCCAACAAGCTCATCAGTATCCTGTTTTGTAATCATTGATCAAACAAGGAATAGAAAAAGTGAACAAGGTGATCATTAAAAAATTTAATGCAAGATTGTGCAGATTCAACAATTCAGAAAGCGTATAAGAAACATAGCTTTAAGTATCAACATAATTTCTTTTTCAATGTGTTGAACTAATGAATAAGATGAAGCCCTGTAGTAATGAATTAGAATACCCACTGGATAGAAAGCAGATTCTGCAGACCTCAAGCAGCAATGGTTACAATAAATGAATAGCATAACTTAAGAAAAAAAATCTATCTTCTCTTCCATGTGAATGCAAGGCACTTTTGCAGTAGACAAAGATACCCTACTACTATCCATTCATTATTGAACATACATGTAGCTTTTCAGATGCATCTCAGACAATAAGTTGTAACCTGTTAGTACTCTTACTGAACTGATAAGGTTACTTGTCTTAAAAATACGAAGAAATTGTAGAAAAAACTTCACTCAATATTCGAGGGCAGGAGCTTATTTTATGAAAGATTTTGCTAATCTTCTCAAAAGGAATTTTTTGGGTTAGCTTTAAGTAAAATATTACCTAAGAAAATTGTTTTTGTAGGAAATTATTCACTTTATTTCTTGCACTTCCATATTACTAAGTTACCTCCAATAGAAGAATAGCATTTCAAAGTACACTAAGCAAATATGCATAGAAGAACCTTCAATATCTAGAGGTTAATGCTTCTTTGTTTTTACCAAGAAGAATTTCATTGACACCTTTTAATATAGTATAAAATCCTTTACCATGGTTTGCAAAAGATATGGTTGGCCCATAATCCAAAAACTAGGCCAATTCATGGATAACAATCTGCTAATCCTAATCAAATTTTAGTCCATTTTCAGATGTCTTCACTACCCAAAGAGATACAACAAAAGAAATTCCACATGATCTATGATCGAGTAGAGATTGAAAATCAAAATATATTGGGAAGAATTAACCAAGACACCCAAGAAGAAAAGATCAAAGTTCTGTATTGAATTGATCAACAAGATTTACAAACTATTAGTAATAGTATAATGTGGAACAAAAAACTCCTCATACGAAAAAAAGCTTGCATTCAAAAAATTAGCCAATGTGACCAAAAAAAATTATGCCACAAAGTATGAGATTCATTAGTAGTGATTGATGGCAAATCCTTACAATTGAAAATATGTCCTAAAATAATACTGTGAGTCAAGACATTTTACCAAATATCCAATAAAAACTAAAAAAAATCCATAATTAGTCTTTGTTTCATGCACCAACTCAGATTTAAAATATTAAAAAAAAACAATCCAAAACTTACCAGCAACTGCTGCAAATCATCTATCACGTCTAAAGCACCAGCACAATCTGCTGCTGCAACAAGCTGCACTAGACAATTATGTTGCATCATATTTTGTTCATATCAGAGATAAGAGATGTAAGCTATAAACTAATTGAGAGAAAAGCAGACATTCTGGCAGAAGTGCATACTAAAGGAATTTCGTAATTGTTTAGGATGCAATGATCTAAAGTTTTCCTGATTTCATTAGATTACAAGAAAAGTAATGCAAAAGAATCTACCAAGAAAGGTTATAAGATATTCAAATTATATATAATTTTTTGAAGTTTGAAAAGCACTGAATAGAGGATAAAGACAACAAAATATTTAATCCAAATCACTGGATACCATGAATCAATACATGCTTCTAAACTCACATAGCTTACATCCCTTTGAATTCAAAAGCATGTTTCTACAAGCACTGGAAATCCATAAAAAAAAAATTTAACCCCTGCTCTCCCGTCTTTAGACAAGTAAGGCCTGGGAAGCATCCATCCTAGACAGAGTCACTAATACACAGGAATTTTTCCTTGTATATGTGGATTGTTTCTATGGAAATTGGTTTAAGTACTTAATTGTGGCGATATGATGGTAGCCATTACATAACAAATTCTCTCGAAAGTGATCTTACGATTTCATAGAATATCATGCTCGTGAAAAGGTGTAAAAACAATGGATAATAGTGTATCAACATTAACTGCTCCCTCGCTACTATCCTTTAGCCAAACAATACACAGTGAGAAATCCCCATGATAGTCCAAAATAGAACACATTTTATATGCCCGATTGATAAAATCATTGAGCTCCAGCAATATAAATCTTTGAATATGAAAATCATCCTATATGCCTTGTTGACAAGAAATTAGTTTGTTCCTATTGTTGTCATTTTATGCAAGTCTGGTAGTGTTATTATGATTGTGTTTTAAGTAATATAAGATTTTCATACCCATGATTGCAGCTAATTTTGAGTAACATTTATATTTTTTAGAGCATCGTAAAACTTCTACATTTGTGTAAGCACATAGAGGCTCAAGCAGAGCCAGAACTTGGCACGTTAGAGCACCTATCACTTTTAACTGGTGGTTATCCGCATAATGTAAATGGTGAAAGTTCAAAACATCAAAGTAAGTAAATGATTGGGTAACATATTATGTATATTAACAACTGCATTCTATGTGACCTGTTGAATGGTTCAAATATCTTAAGAACTAAGATGCACGTATCATGATCCTGTATAGTTAAATCATGCATTCTGATACTCAACTTAAAATTTTAATAATATATTAAACTTTTATTTTTGTGTTTTAGAATGATACAAGAAAAGTGCCTACACAAATTCGTCAGAGGAAAACCAATAAGAAGCCCATAATTTGCATTGAAGCTTAATAACAAGTTCAGTGATTTTAGAACCCCCTAAATACTTCTTTGCTTGATGAGATTATTATAGCTATCTCATTTTCCCATCAATCAATTAACTCGTTCATCAAAGAGGTACTGAACAAGAAAGAATCTCCAACACAAGTTAGAGAAACAGTGTTCTATTACTAGATATTATCTGTTCTGAACAGAAATCATACAGTAATTTGATTAAAAAAGGAATTAGAGAGTGACAGGTTGTACCAGTTTCATTGCCCCCAGTGCTTGGCTAACGTAGAGGATGACAGTGAGCTTCTGGTGCAGTGCTAATAGATTTCCACGGGTGGCATTCAGCTCTTGCACTTTTCTGGCTGACCCAACAAGATCTCCAGTTAGGATCCGGATAGTTTCCTTCAGTTCCCGAATCCTCACACATGCTTCCACGATCTGCCCATTCAGACCCTGAAGCTGACCCTGAGCTTCATAGAACGAATCCGATCGCAGTGAGATCTCCCTCACCAAATGCATCTCAACGACATCCAGGTATTGTGTCAATCTCTCTTGGAGGGCCATGTTCTCTTCACCCGACGGTGAGAAGGAGCATGCTGCCTTAAACGTGGCGCCCTCCTCCAACGCGAAGTCCTCTTTGAAAAACAACGACGGAACCTCCCGGAGACAAGCCACCAGAGCCTCCCCTTGCCCTCGGACCTCTCCGTCGCCACCAGAAGCGTCGTCGGCAGCAGCGGCGCTCTCCTTTGATCTATGGCTGAGGATGTCCTCGAACCGCGAATATGCATCAGCGACAGACGAAATGTAGGGAAGAAAGTCGGCGCGGGCGACCTCGGGGAACGAGACGGACGGAGCAAAGGGAGCAGTGAGGTCGGGGTAGGCGGCAGAAGAGGAGGACCACCAGAGAGACCAAGAGGCATCGGAGCGGCCAGCATGGGGGTTGTTAAGGATGGAGGCAAGGCTGTGACTGACGGCGCTGCTGCCGGCGGATGAGGAAGGAGAATCGAGATCGTGGGATCGGCTGGAGGCTGAGCTGGAGCGTCCGTTGGACGCCAGATCTCGGAGGCGGGAAGGCAGTGGCGCCTCCATATCAGCGGTTGCAGGTGGGGGATTAGAAGCGGAGGTGCATGGGAGATCTGGAACCCTAGAGCTGGAGAGGAACGCCGACGAGATGCAGTCAGATCCTGATCGAGGAGGATGAGAACTATAAGTCTATAATTGGCTGCTTACCCTCCAAATAAACATAATAACCGAGATCAGATCTGAAAGTTTTCTTGAGTGCTTGGCCGTAAAATTTTTATTAGGACACGGACAAGAGGAAAGGAATTCTGAGGTGTGTGAATTGAAAAAGAACACAAGTCTACGTGGCGATTGTACTTACGTGTCGATTGGAGCGGGACGGTTCTGGCCAGGTCTGCTTTAAGCTCCATGAGCTGGCTAAGCTGGTCTGGCCTAGTCGATAAGGAACATGAGTCGGATATACATGACATATGGATCAGCTTACCAATTTTGTTTAGATTTATAATTAAATGCTGATGACTAAATTTGATATTTGTTTATATTCATTTAATATATATATAATTAAATAGAAAAGTTTTAACAACTAATTAAATAAAATTGATAAATTTAAAAATATATGTTCGATTTATTAATATTTTAATATGCTTATAACAAGACTTAATGCTTTGTTCGAAAAAGAAATAGCCATTATCCATGCAAAATAAAAGTACATGGAAAAAGAACAATACAATAAAAAAGTTAATAAATAGGAATAAAAGAACATCAATTTCAATATCAAGCCCAAATGAAAAACAATCGACTGTTTTGTTAGAACAAGACAACCAAAGTTAATGAACAATATTTAATTTTTTTTTAGCAATCTAAATATTTAATTTTTGAACCGATTAATTCTAAATGATTGACTTTACCTTATTAAAGTTCTCATCGACAATTAGTATAAATATAAAACTTGCTAAGTGACCCAACAATAGTAACTAAATTTTTTAAAATCAATCATGCTGAGCAAATGCCTTGTCAATATCACTCTTATCTTATCACTTGTGTTGTACCTGAGGGCTAGTGAATAATATTCACAAATAAAATTTATCATGTTTATCAATACAAAAATTTATTAACATTAATAGATTTGAAAAATATATATTATTAGATTCACATCAAATCAAATTTGAATCAAAGTCTAAAAAACAAATTAAATTTTAAAATTCATTTTAATAGTTTTAGTTCAGAGTTTGATTATTTTACTAAATAAGTACACAAAATTTGGTTAGTTTATATATATCAGTTTGTTTGATTTATTTATGTTACATGACTGTATTACTGATAGTAACATAATGCTCACCTATCTAATAGAGTTTATTTTTCCTTCACCTTCTTTAGTTTATAACGAGAGCATACTAAACAGCTTATTAATATGATCAATTACTAGAGATATGAATAGCACATCAATTTGTATTAACTAGGTGTTAAAACTTATGAAAAATTTTGATATACCACATATAATATATTAATAGATATCAAACATATTGATATTAATAGTTTAGTAAAAATTTTAGTATGGTATTATATCATACCTAACTTTTTGATATCTTCTTGTTACCTTCTTTTTGAATTTTATCTCATTCTTTTCTTTTTTTAATGTTATCTTATTCTTTTCCATCCTTTTCCTTCTTCAAGGAAGATAAGATTGAATCTACAAAATAATGTCACAAGACTTCTCTTCTCTGTTAATTTTCAACTGTTTATAGGTATAAGAGAAGAGAGAGCGATAGGAGTGTGAAATCATACTCGGTCAAGTGTCTTAGTCATTTGAGTATATATATTTTTAATCAATTCATGTTTTATCGGTGTACATATTAATACATTTCACAAATCACAACAATGAATGAGTACAAAGATGCACGAATGAACAAAAATTCGATTAAATTAAATTAACTGATCAAATTGATATAAAAGGTCTGTTCAATTATTTTATAATTTGTTTTAAAAGTAAATATTAAATATTTTCTTTAATTCAGTTCGATTTCGATTTAAAAATTTGATTAAATTAATAAACTTGAATTCCAAGAGTTTTATTTAATACCGTTGATAATTTTGGAATATTATCCTCACACTTTACCTCAAGAAGTTCTATTAATATTGGGTCGTATATTTTTTAGATATGTGAATTGCCGACTTATCTCAGTCCAACTATGTCTCCTCTCATCGGAGCTCTCCCTCGCAACTCTGAATGCAAGGCTATAATTAGCTAACGAACAATTGCTACCAATCCATTGTAGAAATCGTTTTTCAAGCAAAGCAACTATGCCATCATAGAGTTGAGAGCATAGTGTAGAACGGCTAAGGACTGTAAGGAAGTCATTCCTCTCTGTCAAGTAGTCCGAGAGATCGGGAGCTAGTTCAACTCACTCAATGGACAGACACTTTGAACTTTCTCACTTTCTTTGTTCTGGTTTCTTTGCTTCTGGTTTTGTTTTGCTTTCCTCCGATAAATTGAATCTTCGTTATCCCACTCGTGTTGTAGGGCCTTTTCCTCGGAGGATCCTATAGGTCCTAGTCTCAATTCCTACCAGCCCAACTATGTCCAAAGAATTTTGTAGTTAAGATGTTGAGGGTTTTTTGAAAAATTTTAGACAGACTTAAATTAATTGGATTTGTTATACCGTTAAATAAATCTTAGTTAATACCATGATTAATATAGATGGATAAAGTTAGGTAACTATTGTATGCTTAATAAAAATATGACATATAATGAATGTTTATTGTTATAATTTATTGTTTCAAAATCTTTGTTATAGCCAAAGACCCACATATAAATATGAAGGTTACTAGCATGATATTTTATGTCATAATATTATAGTAAAAAGATGATTATAATTACTATCTTAGGCTTTCTTGGCAATTTATCTATATGAAAGGAGATAAATTATAATCGAAATAAAATTGTTACCTTTTAATCATCTGATTAGTCCATAAAAACTAAGTCATAATATGTATATAAAGGGAGGTTATACAACATTCTATAAAGAATAATTTCTCAAGCACATCTATATTTTGATGGTTTTTAAAATCTTAATCATCGCCAAATTCCCTCATATAATAACTTAAATAAAAAATAAATCAATAAGAAAAAAAATGCAGTAAAGAAAAAAAAATCTGTCTATTCAAATTAACAGATTTTCAGTTTTTGGATTGGTGAGCAAAGTTTGATCTAATCAAATAATTGGATGGAACTAATCGAATTTAAAATTCAGTTCAATTATTTTAAAATTTAAAATTTTGTTAAAAAAATTAATTATATCAATTAATTTCAGTAATCTTATTCAGTTAAACTGAAGTAAAAAATGATAGATAAAAAATTCATCATAAATAATAATGATGTTAGATTTAAAAATCTAATACATAATTCATTTTATTCAAATTTTATAAAAAAAAAAAATGAATACTTAAAAAAATTATTTAATTCAGTTCTATTTTAAGTGAAATTGCTTTTACCATTTATAGATTTCTTGTTTCTTACTGATCTTAGGGGCTGCTTGTTTGAGGGTTTAGAATGGAAATGGAATGAAACTTGGTGTTTGGTTTGGAGAAATGATGATGGGACCCACGGATTCATTCCTCTAAATATAGGAATGGGTCATTCCTGAATAATATGACGGATATGGAAATCATTCCCACTTCATTAATATTTACAGTTATTCTCATATTCTTTTTCATTCCCTTACACAAACCAAGTGCCCCCTTACTCTTCTACAGTTCTACGTGTAAAATTGATGTTTCTCTTCCGTTAGCGCAATTAGGAAAATGCACAGCGGTGGGTCCACAAACTTGAATTCTCTCCTAGAGATTTCGTGGAGCGAAATTACATGCTAGTAGTAATCGTTACCAAAAGATTTTGAACTTGTAGCTGAAGGAGATAAAAAAAATTAGATAAGCTTGTTCGATTAGAAGATTTCTTTGTCCCACATATTGGCATAACATGTCAATTTCAACTGGTATAAAATATCTAATAGCTCCATAATTTATCTCATTTCAGAAAGTATCGAACAACTCTAAAAGAACAGTCAAAATGATGATTTCATCTTTCTACCACATATATTTCTTTGATTTAATATTTTTCATTCTTAGGCCAGCAGCCTAAAGATGCCTATTTTTCTTGAATATTGTCTAATTCCGTGGGTAGGATAATGCATACCTTTTCCCCAAGGTATATGAAGTCATGGTATTACATTGATAACACTGAAACTATAGTTAGATAACCATGTTTACAATCATAAATTCTAATTATATATCACATTATTGCAAGAACACATACTAAAAATCACTAAACATAAAATAACGAAATATATCATATTTCCCATTGCAACTAATTGAATAAAAATCATAATAAAACATTATATTTTTCTTCTTGATAATTGAATTTAGGTTATAATAACAAAATATAACCTAAATACAAATCTCTTCATTCTTCTTGATTCCTCATGTTCGCATTGAATTGAATATAAACTAGATCATTCTTCTTTGTTGTTCAAATGTTTTTTATTTGTCTTCGTACTTAGAAATTAGTAAATCCATTTGACTAAATGAGCTAATTGAACGAACTCCAAAGCCCCATATGGCTGCATATCCATGATATGAATTATACCATATCAGAGTGGTGTTTGGGATATGCAAATAATAATCCTACGTACATAACAGTGGATCTTTTAATGGTTTTCACATGGGAGACGAGATCTTCTAGTTAAAAAAAAAAAAAAAAATCAGGTGATGGACTGTTTGTAATTATGATTAGGTGATCACGATTCAGACCACCAAAAGTAGACAAGTGTCTAGGTTATTGGACGTTGAGCGGGGACGGTTTTCGGCCGTCTGTTCAAACTCAAACTATAACTTGATAGAGATGGTAAACCCAAGGAGGAATCACAACCAATTACAGTCGGATCGCAACGACGATTCAACTACAATTACGAGTGATCCGTCCCGTAATTTTTGTGGACCTGGATGGTTGGTGATAATTTCTCTTATTCCACATTTACAGGATAAAGCTACAACAGTAAACAAGGACTTGGGATCAAGGATCAGCCAAAGAAGATCGCTGGTTGCCACTGCAAGGGGAAAAAGATATCTTTCGATGACAGTGATGTTGAGCACTCTGATGATTCTAATGGTCCAGCAAAGAGGAAGCAGAGTGAGGATTGAGGTTATGATATCGTGCAGCCAAAGATAAAGCTAAAGAAGTTATGCAGAGTGCTGCATCACCAGGTTCCAAGTTTAGCAAATACTTTAGCTTATCCAGTGTCTTCACTTTGTTAACATGAATAATCATTTCAGGCACCTTCACAGTCAATGAAGTTGAGGAAGCTTAAACAACATGTCGAGGCACACTCTAGTTCTTTCTTTCTGACTTTTCGTCAAACCATGTTGCTTTGTCTGTTTGTCATACTTGAAGAGAAAGGTAACTTTTACTTGAAGTATTTTGTTAATATTTTATTCTTAGCTGCTCATCACGTTCTCACTATCTTTGATGGGAGCATATCTATGTAAGTGCGATCTGAAGTTTATTTACCTAAAATCAAAATTTAGTGTGCAATAAGTGTTAGCATCATTCAACTTTTTATGCCAGAAATTGCAATTCAAATATGATCAACGTCATAGGAAAACATAAATTATGTTGCTGTTCTTCAGCTACCAAACATGTGTTATATAATATTTAAAAAATGGAAATCGTTATCCTACGAGATCATTCTTCATCAGGGTGGTCATTAATTAAAAATTTTCAGTAACTTAGATTAAGCCAAATAGATATCAAACTTGTAATAAAGCAATAAAGAAAAGATGTATTGCAAACATGAAGTGGACAAGGCAAGATGCTCCCTGTTTATGGCAATAAAATTAGTGTCAACTCCTAAAACAATTAGACAAACTGCACAGCTCTATTTTACACTTTCATTCAAGAAAAGGATGCTCGTCACTGTGCCAAAGTTCTAAAACTGTCAACTGATTATATTTGAACCTGTTAAAGCAAACGATGTCCTTAATGCAGTGCCCGTTGCATTACCTCTTTACCATAGAATGCAATGGCTGAATACTTGAATCAGGTTGAGCAATAAACTGTAACTTGCAACATGGCAACTCATGAAGCCATGTTCATCACTCATTCACTCGTAGAGCGAGAAACCCCGTTCCCTTGTAATTTTTCTCATTTCAGCATCTTTTGATAATCCTTTGTTCCTTGCACGGCTATGCTTTGTTGAAGTTTCAGGAGCAATTTCCCTGCAATCCAATTCCTCTTCCATAACTGATTTTTGACTGAACTCCTTGCCCAAATACCAAGCCTGAAGCATCTGCTCGGTCTTTGGCTCTGGAAGAAAACCTTTGGCTTTCATTTCTTCGTAGTAAGTGGCAGCCTCCTCTAACTTGCCATTCAAAAACATACCGTGGATCAGGACAATGTAGGCACTTCTGTCAGGGGTGAAGCCATCCTGCTGCATCTCATTCCATACCTTGAAGACACTTTCGTGCTGCCTCCATCTCGACAATTTTCTTATCAGCATAATGTATGTTTCGATTGCCCGGCCGCAATTGGATTCTCGCATTCTGGCCAACAGCTGGAACACATCGTCGACGTTCTTGGCCGCATCAAGAAACGGGTGGTAGGTGCGTACGCAAGGCGAAAGGCCTCTGTTAAGCATTTCGTCGAACAGCTTCCTTGCATCCTCCACACGGTGTAGTTTGCAGAGTGGGCGGATGAGGGAGTTGAAAGTGGCAGCATTTGGACTGGTACCGCTCTCCTCCATCGCCTTCAGCAGTCGCATGGCCCCATTGAAGCACTTCCCCTTCGCTAGGGCGTGAATAACCGCGTTGTAGATCTTGAGGTCGGGCTTGGTGCCCATTTCCTTCAGCTGATTGAAGAGCTTGAGAACGGCATCGAGATTGCCAACTTTGGAGTAGCAGGAGATCATACTTGCGTAGGAGACAACGTCCTTCTCGATCTCACTGTTGCGCATCAGCCTCCAGAATCTCTTGGCCTCCCGGACGCTGACCACGATGCTGCACCAGCCGTTGAGGACGATGTTGAAGCTCTTGGTGTCGAATGGGAACGTCTTATGGTTGCACAGAAGCAGGTGTTCGGCGTCCGGGACGTTCTTGTATCGGCAGAGCGCGGCGAGAAGGCCTTGGAAATCATAGGGCCCGGGCGTGATGCCGAAGCGTCTGAGCGTGTGAAAGGCGTTGATCGCGCCGGCAACGTCGTGGACGGCGGAGTATCTCTTGATGAGGATCAAGAGCGTGGCTGGAGTGACGAGGCCGGCGTTGCGCATCTGGTGGACGAGGGACCAGGCGGTGTCGAAGTGCCGCATCTTGCCGAGGATGGAGATCATGGAGTGGTAGTCGCGGGCGGAGTGGGAGTAGCCCGGCTGCTCAGCGGCCCATAGGAAGAAGTTGAAGGCGCAGGCCCAGTCGTTGCGGAGGTGGGAGAGGACACTGTTAACCAGCTCCGACGAGGGGGCGACACCGCACTGCTGCAGCCTGAGCTTGGCGGCCTCCGCCCTGCTGCTGTCAGCGGCGCCGAATCCGCGGATAGAAGCGAGGACGGAGTCGATGTCCCGGAGAAGTTGGGAATCAATCTTGCCGCCATGGTCGTCGTCGTCGTCGTCGTGTTTGTCAGAATCACCGGCATCAATGTCGGAGAAAGAGGAGGAGGAGGAGAGAGTTCTGAGGATGTGGAACCTGGGCCTCAGGAATCGATGCGGCGGTGCGGAGACTGATACGATGATTGGGCGTCGCAAAATCAAAACAATTCTTCTCAACATGACGACGACGACGTAGGATGGAAGCGCCGCCGGCCGACAACGATCGAGGGAGGATGGAAGTAAGGGGACAAACAAATGAATCATGCGATCGATGGTTATTAATACAGCAAAAACATCTGACGGTCAAAAAGTGTTCCATCCGATCGTTATCTAGACCATCATATGAGCCTCAGCTAAGCAAGGCCGAAGAAAGCAAAGAGACGATGGGGATTTCACAAAGGACGCTCATGCGCATCCCCCCATTCCCCTCCTGCAGACCTCAATCTCCAGCTCCTTGCTTTATAGATGTCCAAGGTATTATTCTATCTTCCTTGGCTCCTCTCGCCATTGCCGTCACCCTGAGCTCTCCCTTGCCCTCCATGGGGGTCCCTTATCCCAACCCTCGGGCTCCCCCCTTCCCACCTTCAACTCCCTACGCGCAGTCCCAGAAGTTGCAGCTGGGATTGCAGAATGGGTAATCGAGCTACCTCTTTCACATCATCGCGCATCGATCGATCCAATCGCAGAAAGGAATTTGTCTGAGCATGTGTTTTGCTGCAGAAAAATTAGACCTTGTCCGTCCACGAACCCCGGTTGCGTGTCAACAAACCCAAATTCTTCATCGTTTGTCTTTCCATGGATGCTTCCTGAAGATTATTCCGCAAATGTCATTCAGGTTTCCCTATTTTTTTATCATTTATTTTCTGAAATTGTATATTGTTTCTCTGTCGATATAATATGTTTTCTTTTCTTATTTGAAACAGAGCTTGAAAGATGCAATACTAAAAACCCAAAGAAATGTGGAGTTCAAGGTAGATGAAGAAACTCCTGAAGGTAATTTACTTGAATTTTGCACTTAAATTATGCCCACTTAATCATTGTAATCAATCTGTCGAGGAAAAACAAAGGTTAGAACTTAGTTGAACCTTTTTCAAAAAAAAAAAAAATGGAAAAGAAAATCTGAAAACGTTGTGCAAATTGAGTAGAAAATAAACAAAGATCGATCCAGAGAAATTTTCTTCAAATCTGAAAACCTTAAGCGTATATCACATGCTACATGAGCTGGAGCAGACTTAGCCTGCTTTTTCATACAATTCTTATTTGTAAAAGCTGATTATAGCTAATTGTTTGCTAAATTGACACTGATAACTAGCAAACAGATAATTTCTTCTCAGACAACTCTTACTTCCATGTGGTATTTGAGGTTCTCTGTAAAATCTCCAAGCTATTTAACATATCCCAAAACTTATGCCTATTCTCAGTTTTTTCACTGCCTCTGATGATTTCATTGCTGATTCTAAGTTGAACTACTGGCTTCCTATTCAATATGAGACATTGTTCTACTCTTGGATATCATTTTTTTATTTATCCTGGAAAATTGTTTGTTCACAAAAGAACAAGCAGTGACATTCTGGAGCTTGCATATTTCAGGCCGATATTTACTTGCAGAGGTTGATGGAGGATTTGGGCGCGATGTAATGGAGTTCTTGATCAAAACAAACATTGTTGCTTTTAGAGCTATGGCAACAAAAGTTACATACATATACCCATTTACAACAGCTATAGGGGATTCTAGAGGACAAATTGAAAGGATTAACAGGATAAGGGAAGAATTGGGTTGGTATGCGCCTAACTTTGAAGCAATGGATGAATCCGATTGAGCCCTATAAATGTGTCTGTGCTACAGCATGATCTATGTTTCCTCTTGTGCATTGGATGATATTTCTTGAAGGTTTTGTATTTGTATATGTGAAAGAAACAGGGATTTGTTGAGTAATTTCTGGTCTCTATTCATGTATTGGAACATTGATTGCAAAGGCAATTTTCTAAGGACAATTTTTCAACTAATTCATTCCTATCCATTAGTCTTTGTTAATAGTTTGTCAATTTTGGTTTATATATATATATATATATATATATAGCGTTTATGATTTTAAAATTTAAGAGTTGGGTTATAATGAGTTTGAACTAATAAGATTTTTATTTAGGGTACATGTTTCTCTTTTGGTTTATAATGTTCAAGATTAACAATTTTAAATACTTACGGGGTATATTATATATATTTAAGGTTTAAAATTTTAGAATTTAAAGGTTGAGTTATAATGGGTTTAAGCTAATAAGATCTTCCCTTTAGAGTTCAGATTTTCTTTCTGGATTATAATCTGGATTATAGTATTCAAGATTAAAAATTTTAGATGTTCATGGTATAGTATTTTCCTTTAATGAAATATTATTTTTTTAAAAAAATAATGAATTCAGCCATAGCACGTACACTTTTACTTTCGCATGTTGTAGTCCCTATCTCTCTCTCTCTCTCTCTCTCTCTCTCTCTCTCTCTCTCTCTCTATATATATATATATATATATATATATATATATATATATATATATATATATATATATATATATTATATGCTGAGCGACACTTTGTGAGCAATCGTGAACGACGCGCAGACGTGGCGTTGCCAGCTCGATTTCGTTACAAAAAATATGTCATTTATTCTCTCTCCCCTTCCGTATTTTTTAAAACACTTTTGCGTGAGAAATTTCTCAAATTAAAATCTCCCTAGTCGCTCTCTTTCTCTCTCTCTCTCGCTCCCGCTGTCTCCATCGTCCGTCGAACCTCGCGCCTTCGACAGGTAACTGCTACACCTTGTAGCAGCTAACTGGCCATGCACCTGCTATAATGTGTAGCAGCTACTTCGACAGGTAACTGTTACACCTTGTAGCAGCTAACTCTCCATGTAGCTGCTACAACTTATAGCAGCCGCTTGGTAAATCGTTTTTTTACTAACTAAATTTTATAGCAGATATTAATCCTAAAAATGCTTGCTAAAAATTATTTAAAAATATTTATGTTGCTGCAGTGCTTTTGCTTTTCTGCTACACGTTATAACAGCTACTTCGACAAATAACTGCTACACCTTATAGCAGCTAACTTGAAATGATGAAGCTACTACAACGTGTAGCAGTTACTTCTTCGTTTACGCTCAACAAGATGTTACTCTACATTTTAACCAATAATAAATAGATCATATCAATCTCAGATTTTTATTTAGATCAATTAAATGAGGTTCTACATGTTTAAAAGCAACTGCAGCACGTTAAAGTAGCTAGTCGTCAGAAGCTGTTACACGGTATAACAGCTTGTCAAGAGTGACTGCTACACTGTGTTGCAGTTACTTCTAATTAGCTGCTACACTTTGTAGCAGCTACTCAAGAATAGCTGCTACAACGCGTAATAGATACCCTTGATCTCCAAATAACATTTTCTGACCAATTAACATTTTGTAATTATTGTGCAATTACATTTTTACCCTCATTGGTTAAATGTTTAACCCCTAAACTCACCGTGTGACAAACACTTCGAAAGAATTTCAATCATAGTAGATCGGTGCCCACATGGTGTCTTTGTCAATCAATCTCACCGCGACGACTTGTTTCTCATCCAAATCTTCGCCTCTATCGTAAGTATTTTGTTAGGGGTGAATCTCGTTTTGTTTAGGAGTTTAAATTTTTAGGGTTTTAATTCGTCTCCTAGCTGCTACAATGGGGATTAATGATTTTAGGGCTTTCGAGTTTAGGATTATAGTTGAGGGAATAGAGTGTTTAAAAAAAGTTTATTTTTGTTGTAACAACTACTGTGGTTGAACCCTAATGATTGATACAACATGGTTAAACCCTACAGTCCCGATGAGCTTCTTGTGATAGTAGCAGCTACTTAACCCTAATTGCTATAACGTGTAGCAGCTACTCATGTTTAGCAGCAACTACTCACTAAGATCTTATGTATTTGTTTGATAGAATTAAATAGTGAGCCAGAGAACTACTGCTTCCCGGGCATACAATAAGAAAGTGTATTGGAAAAGTAATACTGTTATAAATGTCTTGTCAAACTACTACAGGGTATAGCAGCTAATGTCGAGTAGCTGCTACACGTTGTGGTAGTTATTCGGCAATAGCTGCTACAACATGTAAAAGTCAATCGACAACACATTGTGAAGATGACAAGTCCACCTTGTAGCAGCTAACTGTCTATGTAGCTGCTACAACATCTAGCTCCCGCTTGATAAGTCATTTTTATAACAACTATATTTTCAAACACATATTACCCCTAAAAATATTATTATTATGTATATCAATTTGGAAAAAAATAATTTAAAATTTTTTTAATCAACAGTAGCAACTACAACGTTTTAAACTTTAAAATTTACAAATATAAAACAGTAATATTTTCGATTGAAACATTTTAAGTTGCGACATGTTGTAGTAGCTAAGGTACATAGAAGAATTCAATGCCCGACGGTTGGTTATCCTTGTCTTTACTATCTGTATTATGATCTTATCTTTTCCCATGTGTTAATGAGTTGTAGTGAGTCTTTTGATGACCCACGGTATCGAAAAGACACTTCCGTTTGACTAGTCTTTATCAAGAGTTAGGGTTGCTTGAGCCTCTTTTCCTATAAAGTGGCTATTAACCTAATAGACTCTTTCACGTTGTCTTGCCTTTAGTCCACATTATAGCCCTTTCATTATCATGTCTTGCTTTAGCAGGAGGACGAAACCCACTCTGGGTGGTGTTAAAGAACCCCCCATCGAAGAGGATTCAAGCTCTACGTCTTCTTCCCTTAAAAGATCATCTGTATCAGTAAACTTGTCTGCTTCTCGGATCGTAATATCCATTCTTCTTGTAATATATATATATATATATATATATATATATATATACAGATTGATATGCTGGGCGACGTTTTATACGCGACCGTGAGCGATGCGCAGACATGGCGTTGCCAGCTCGGTTTCTCTATAAATAAAATATTCCTACTATTCTCTCTCTCCGGTGGGTCTCTTGTCACTCGCCGATCACTCTCTCCCCCTCGCTTCTGTCGTCTCCCTCCCCGCTCTCTCTCTCTCCCTCGCTCCCTCCGTCTTTGGCGTCCTGTGTCCGGTCGACATCTCTCTCCCGTCGGTGGCTGTTTAATATTAAAATCTCCCTTGCCGCTCTCACTCCCCCTTTCTTGCTCCCTCCTTCAAAGTCCTCCCTCGAAACTCGTCCCTCGCTCCCCCTTTCTCACTTCCGACGGGAAAGTTTCTCTGGCGTCTTCAATCGCACAGCTGCTGTGAGCTCCTACCACCTCACTCCAATTTAATTTGTGTATCCACACCGTTATAGCCTTAAAGAATTGTATAATTGTATAAAGAAACACCGCGCCGCTGAAGTTCTAAACGTTCCATCAACTACTTCGCAAGAAACCGTCCTTGTAGCAGCTCATCTTGGATTAATCGTTGTAGAAGGTCGGAAGGATTTATGCTACGACGTGGAAGGCCGACGGCTGCAACAACCGCCTGCTCTACTTCGGACCTTACTTTGCTGCTACAAGGTGTAGCAGCTACACAGAGAGGTAGCTGCTACAATGTGCAACAGTTAACTCTCCGTGTAGCTGCGACACCTTGTAGCAGCTAACTTCGTAAGCTAATTTTTCTAGCAACACTATTTTCTAGCCGAGATTAACCCAACAGCATGACTTTTCATATTGCTCGATTTCCTCACAAATAAAATATGCCTTTTATTCTCTCTCCCCTTCGCCACTCTGTTCAAAAGTTTCGCCATGGAAATTACCCAAATTAAAATCTCCCTCACCGACCTCTCTCTCCCTCGCTCCCTCGCTCTCTCCCTCGTCGCTCTCTCTCTCTCTCTCTCCCCCTCGCTACCTCCCTCTCCGACGTCCAGCGTCCGACCGACCTCGCGCTCCCGTCGGGAAAGTGTAGTATTAAAATCTCCCTCGCCGCACGCTCTCCCCCTCGCTCCCTCCATCCTTCAACGTCCTGCGTCGAAACTCGTCCTTCACCCTCTCGGCGGAAAAGTTTCTCCAGCGTATTCAATCGCAAAGCTGGCAGTGAGACCCTACCACCTCATTCCATTTTAATTTTATTAATCCACATCGTTATAGCCTACAAAAATTGTATAATTGTATTTCCCAATCACCTCGCCGTTGTTTCGCTTCTAAACGTTGCATCAACGACTTCGCAGGAAACCATCCTTGTAGCAGCTCATCTTCGATTGGTCGTTGTAGATGGCGGGAAGGATTTATGCTACGACGAAATTATGTTGGGCCGACGGCTGCAACAACCACCTGCTCTACTTCGGACCTTACTTTGCTGCTACAATGTGTAGCAGCTACACGGAGAGGTAGCTGCTACAACGTGCAACAGT
The DNA here is from genome assembly GCF_018446385.1 of Zingiber officinale. Lineage (NCBI taxonomy): Eukaryota > Viridiplantae > Streptophyta > Magnoliopsida > Zingiberales > Zingiberaceae > Zingiber > Zingiber officinale. The sequence goes on along the minus strand of NW_024589877.1, from coordinate 136,562 downwards.
TAAATCTCCGTGTAGCTGCGACACCTTGTAGCAGCTAACTTCGTAAGTCGTCTATCTCGCACCCCTATTTTCTAGCAGAGAGATTAACGCAGTAGTCATAATTTTTTTATTGTATATATCAACTTGATTCGAAAATTATTCTTGCTCACATTTTCTGCTGCCTTCAGCGCCCTTGGTTTGCTGTCCTGCTACAGATTGCAAAGTAAGGACTGAATGTAGGTTAAAACTTTCACTTGTTAAAGAAGAAGCCAGATTTAGTGCAAGATTAGGCAATAATAAGAAAAATAAGAGGACAAATGAAGTTGAATGGAAACAATTTGTGTGTTTTAAAGAGGGGTATACTGATGATAAACGGAAAAAAGAAGCACAAGTTGACAGTGTAAAGGAAAGAGTACGTGGCGAAGTAAGGACTGAATGCAGGTTAAAACTTTTACTTGTTAAAGAACAGGCCAGGCCAAATTAGATTGTCACAAAATTCATGGAAAGTCATAATCATCTACTCTCTACTCCTTTGAAGGTGCATTTGCTTCGCTCACATCGCTATGTTTCTAAAACCAAAAAAGTATTAACGTAGCAGTTTTCAAAGGCTAATGTGCTAACTTGTCAACAAGTTTGATTATTGGAGATAGATTCTAGAGGGCCTAAGCATCTAGGTTGCATAGAACGGGATATTATAAACTTTGAGAAAGGGCTAAGGGATGAATAAAAGGGAATTGATGCCGAAACACTGATTGAGTTATTTGCAACTGAGAAAGAGAAGAACTCAACCTTTTTCTATGATTATGAAACTGATTCAACAGAAAGATTCACTAGGTGTTTTTGGGCGGATCATGTATCAAGGAGGGCATACAGCGTCTTTGGTGAAACAGTTGTATTTGATACCACATATAACACTAACAAATATGGGTTAATTTTTGCACCCTTTATAGGAGTTAATCATGATCATTAGAGCATTGTATTTGGTTGTGCCTTTCTAAGTGATGAGAAAACTGAGTCGTTTGTTTGGTTGCTTAATGAGAAAACTGAATCGTTTGTTTGGTTGCTTAATAACTAAGAAAACTTATTGATGGATTTTATCACCCGTTTCAATAGAGCATTGCGACACCAAAGACATAATGAATTAGTTGTCAACCATATTGATATGGTCGAGCAGCCAAAGTTTAAGACAAATTGGCCTATGGAATCTCAAATGGTTAGGGTGTACACCAAAAAGAAATGATTGGATTTTCAAAGTGAAATGAGTGTGAGTCATGCTTATTATGTGTAGCAAGCATCTATAGTTGGTGATTTAGTAGGTTACCATGTCATGAATTTTCAAAGTGGTTCATCTGCAAAACCAAGGGTCCTCACGCACGACAAACAGACAGACTGCATATCGTGTAGTTGTAATAAATTTGAGTTTGAGGGCATTCCATGTAGGCATATGTTAGTTTTTTCTGTATCAATCAAGTGTTTCTACTGCCTGATAAGTACATACTCTACAAATGGACAAGAAATGCCAAGGTTGGGGCAATCTATGATTTTGGTGAGCAAACTTCTCTCAGTAGTCCAGATGCGAAATTGATGGCAAGACACTCGAGGTTGTCCAATAAAGCTTCAGTAGTGATCGATGATGCAACTTTGACTGATGAGGGGACAACCTTTTTGGTTGACCAATTCAATTGTATATACAGTAAAATTCAAGAGCTGAACATTAGCAGAAAATGTGACAACCAAAGTCAAAGGAAGAAAGGCATCGATGGATCCCTCTCTATTGTTGATCCTTCTTTAGTAAGAGCAAAGGGTTGTGGGAAAAGATTGAAATCTTCAAAAGAGACGTCAACCTCAAAGTCCAGGCTATGTCGTGGATGCGGTCACCGAGGTGTCTCACACGACAAGCGCAACTGTCCATTATTACAGCAAGGGTATTCGTCCATTAGTTATGCATTTCTAGTACAAATTTAGCTGTGCATATCAATGATTTGTATCCATTAATAGTAAAGTTAATGACGAGTTGATTGCCAGATCAACTGCTACAGAGAAAGACAATATCAACTATGACGAATCCTATAAAGAAGATTTGACATCTATAGTTGGTACATTCTAATTTTTATTTAACCATATTACTGAATCTGGATAAATTATGACTTATAATTATGACACTTGTTGTAGGTTCTAACATCTTGCCCATTGCGTTATGAGGCTAGGTTTACCAAACTCTTGGTGAGCAGTTATTACTGATTACAGATGGTTTTCCTTCTAATATAAATCTTACGCTATTATTCCAATAAGAATCTGAGATGTATCACATAAACCTAAATTTTAGTCATAAGAAAATCATTTTTCCATAAAACTTCCTTTCATCACCATCCCTCTTTCTAATTACTATAGCGTGTAGCAGCTAATATACAATTGCTCATTTGACTCAGATTTTCACGCTATTTAAATTATATAATTGACCATTGAGTTATTATTACACAGTGTAGTAGCTAATCCAAAGTAATTGCTACATAGTGCAACAACTACTCTTGAAAAGCTGTTACATCACGTAGCAGCTCTTTATACATTAAGTTGATACAATGTCTATAAGCTCATTTTTTTAATCCAAATAAAAATCACATGTGGGAATAGTTGTATTTACGCATCCACTGCTAGGCTTTTGATAATAGGTTTTTAAGTTGATATTGCAGCAGTTCGGAGTCGGAAACTGCTACAACATATGACTTCATGTTGTAGCAGTTATCGATCCGTAGCTACTACAACATAGAGAGAGACATTAGGCAAGACATCTCAGATCATTAATAGAATAATAGTATAATCAGAGTAGTAGCAGAAATTCTACCAATCCTCGTTATTTTAGGAAAAAGGTGACGGTTTGAGTAAACCTTACCTTGCGTAAAAATTAAAATAGTAAACCAGACGTATAGAAAAGGAACGGAAATGCTTGTGAATATTCTATTATAACAGTTAATCTCTAATTATAGGCAAGGTAGCATATACATACGCTGCTCTACAGATTTGTAGCAGCTATTATACTTGACCCTAACTGCTACAATGTTATAGCAGCTAACCGTTGAGTTAGCTACTACAGATTTGTAACAGCTGTCATTCCAAGTAGCTGATACAGCGTTGTAGCAGCTACCTATGGAATTAATTACCTATTTATCAATCGAGACGCCCAATAAAGATAATCAAGGATACGATCTGTAGCATATAGTCAGCCCAAGTTGCTACAACGTGTAGCAGCTTCTCAAGAGTAGCTGCTACACTATATTTCAATTAGCTGATACAAATTGAAGCAGCTACTCTAGAGACGAGAGCTATTACAACGTGTTGCAGGCTTGCAGCTACTGCCGATGCAGGTAACAATGCCTAATCTTGATTAATAATTCAATGGTCACTTATATAAATTGAAAATAATGATTTTATGGAGAAACATAAATAAATTAATGGTAACCTATTAAATCTGGTCCATTACTCTATCATTGTCCATAAAATGACCACTCATAGTTGTTATAACTCATATGACTAGTCATATCTATCATAAATCATGACCGTGACTACCTCTCCTGGTAAAATCCTACATTATCAGAAGGGTAACTATGGGCTCGTGAATACACCTATTCCGTGATTGAATTGTATAGTGTCGCAGTGTCCTTATATAACAGAGGGCGGCTCCGATCATGACATCCCAATGGAAATGAGTAGCTTATTCATGGAATGACGATATTTTCTCAACACCACCTTCGTTATTTTTTTCATGTCATCCACTGTAAATCTTGAAGTGTATCTTGCTCCCAAATGAGGAAGGACAAAGTGGTCTTGTTGTCTTCCACCGTCTAGTGAAAGCTTCCATGTTCATAAAGAAATTTTTTTAAAGCGACTACTAGCGTCTAGCCCCGATGCGTGTATGTGGAAGAGGTTAATCTGCTCATGGAGTGGATTAGGGAGAGGATGATCGCCTTGAAGAACTTTTCCCAGCCATGACCAAAGGACGTGAGGGAGGTGCAAAATAATATAAGCTGGTTGGTGTTCACACCACTCTGTATGTAAGTACGTTGATGAAGAGTGTTCCCTCATGGAGAAGACAGTGGACGCAACTCAGCCATTATGAAAAAAACGTTGTACAACTTATGATAGCAATGTAAGCGATCATGGGGGATTTGAACACTGTTCAATATTTAACTTACGATACAATTGAACTGTAAATTTATTGACAATAATTTCTCATGTAAAGGTATAAATGTATTTTATAGGTACCTTGTTATCTTACTCCTAATTAGTTGCTACATGATGTAGCAGCTACTGCCAGTTATTTTTAATCACCCAATTAATTTATTTTTTATATATTATTCCTATTTTATTTCTTAACTATGTTGTCATTTCATGAAGTGGTAAATTCAAGTGGACTCATGAATAATGATCAAGCTTGCGAACACAGAACATGACGCCCATGTTGTAGCAGCTAGTTTGTGGTAGGCATATACATCATTATACGAACTAAAAAATTATTTCCAGATAATACATTAAATGCAACGGGAGGAGTCAATGAAATTTAATTTTATCTTGATCAAGTATAAAATTTAAATTAAACTTTGAAAGTAACAACTATGCATGCCAAATCTTCTTCATATGCTGATTAGCTGCGACAACATGAAGCAGTAGATGATACAAGGACAGTTAAAAGCAACCCACTGCTGAGTGAATACAACGTGTAGCAGTTACTGCCGATAAGCTACTACACATTGTAATCCTATATTATGTATTTGTCCCCTGTAGCATCTACTGGCGATAAGCTGCTACACATGTAGCAGCTACTATGGATTAATTGCTACAACATGTAACATTTACTCTATAGTATTATACTTTATGTTGTATCTGCTACAACGTGTAGCATTTGCAAATTTTAAAATAACCAAGTGTCGGGCATTGAATTCTTCTGTGTACCTTAGCTGCTACAATGTGTCACAGCTCAAAATGTTTCAATCGAAAATATTACTGTTTTATATTTGCAAATTTTAAAATTCACAACGTTGTAGTTGCTACTGCTAATTAAAAAAAAATTCAAATTATTTTTTACCAAGTTGATATACATAACAATATTATTTTTAGGGATAATATGTGCTTGAAAATATAACTGTTATAAAAATGACTTATCAAGTGGGAGCTAGATGTTGTAACAGCTACATGGACAGTTAGCTGCTATAAGGTGGGCTTGCCATCTTCACAATATGCCGCCAATTGACGGCTATACGTTGTAGCCTCTTCTGTCGAATAACTGCCACAACGTGTAGCAGCTACTCGACATTAGCTGCTATACCCTATAGTAGCTTGACAAGACATTTACAGTAGTATTACAAAATATTTACACTACCTAGGCAAAATTTATGGGATTTATAATAAATTTACAATCAGTTTTATAATAACTTTACACCACTAACTTGTCAGTAATCTAGTGTTTGTTAGTAAATCTTATGATCAACATGAAAACTGTATTCTCTCATTCTAGCTTGTCCGAAGTTTGTTGGTCTTCTGTACATTAAATTCTCGGCGTATCGAATAATAAAAATTGCACAATCTAAATTGAAAGATAGTGTTGATTTGACACTATTAATAATCTAATTGCAACCAAGAGTGTGGAGATATATAAAAAACATGGATAAACATATACTTACAATTTTACTTGTGTAGGACCCGGGACTACAGATATGTCAAAGTCTCTTGACATTAGAGATGGTAGCCCTGGATTCCACATATCGTAATAAGATGGGTCCATATTTTTAAAAAAAAATCCACCTGCATTAGGATGAAGTTTGTAAGTATCCAATACACACATAAATCTAATACATTATGATTTTTTCAACATGGTAGGTACTTACAGAACTTTGAAACTTTGATGTGTAAAGATTTGAGGCTCCAAGAGAGTTATAATGCATATAGTGACCTCTTGGAGGTCTATGATCAGTAGGTGCCAGTGATCGTCTGCATTATTTAATGGACAAAATATATATCTGACTAGCTTGTCAGTGTTGGTGCTTGCTGATAGACCAAATGCCTCATAGTTATCATTGTAAACAAATCCTATGTATGCACACAAACCTTGTTGGAGAAATATATGGAGAATAAAAAACTAGGCAGTAGGAGTTGGTGTTATACTTACAGCAAAATCAGCATGCCAAAATATAGATGACCAATAAGGTATGCCGGAAGATTTGGCTTCCTCTGCAATGATTGCAAAATACGCATTTATACAATCACCATCTCTACCGACAGTCCAATCAAAAATACACAGGAAAGATGACATATTCAATGAAATAATTCCGTTGAACCATATTGGCTTTGTCGTAGCCCTACATAAACCAAAAATAAAACATGCCCATAAATTTAGTTTTACATCAATAGTGTCTATTGCTGCTACAATTGGAGCAGTTACATAAATTATATGTATTATAACAACTTCTAAATCAGCTATGGTTGATTTTATTCAACAATATGAATGAACTGTTTGACTATACAATAAGAAGATAATTCCAATGTAATTTATCCTTGTGTTCACAATAGAAGTATTAACATAATTCATCATATATTTGCATTACAGTAAGTGTATAACTCAAGAAACATTTGACTTACTTTAGGTGACTCAATTTCAACAATGCCTCTGTCACCACATCATATTTAGTTTTCTTAAAATATGACTTCGCTTGCTAAATAAATACATAGAGACAAGTTTCTATGTGAGTAATTATATGTGAATTAGGACTAAAAGACAAAAACATTTAACCAGCCAAAATCATACCTTAATGATTTTGGATTTTTGTTTGATAAGCATATGTAAGAGTTTAGTTGATGAAGATGTGGCAGCCACATCAGTAGATGAGACAGGTGTTGGCGCTATTCGGAATTCCATTCTGTTTCCCCTGTACAAAAATTTGTACAAGCACAGAACTTTTCCTAGCAGTCCATGTGCTCTACAGAAGTTAAACTTGGATTGCAAACAAAATTTAACATTTTTAATCCAAATTATTTTTTAGAAGTTAAACTTGGATTGGAAACGAAACTTAACATTTTTACTCCAAGTTCAACTCATGTGTTCTTCAGAAGATAAACCATATTACAGAAGTTGATTAAATATCTATTTCAAAGATTGACTTCCAGGTTAAACATGGCGAGACATTCGACCTTCTTGGGTATGGGATCATCCACTACTTCCCAGACAAAGCCTTTCAAAGAAATTGAGTATTTAAACTTCTTACAGTAACCTTAGGTTTAACTATAAAGACCACAAAATCGATAGTCTCTTGTGTTGATATTTCAGGATCCATATAAAGAACACAAACTAATTATGCAGCGGAGACAAATAATTAGTTATACCTTTCTTTGCAGCTAAAGACCTCTTGATCTTCTGTTGTATTTTTCTCCTCCTCTTGGACGTCGTGTGAGCGATGATCTACCAAGATGAAATCCACCCATACCTTCTTCTTTGCCTACAAGTTTCAGCCACCCAAGGAATGCCAAAATAGGAAACTTCCTTCTCTTCTTCTTCCCCTCCAAGCAAATCGGCCACAAGAAGATGGAGTTTGATGTGCCGACAGCCTTAAGAGAAGAAAACAAAGGGAGTAGAGAAAGAGAGAAGGGTCGACCACCAAGGAAAGGAGAAGAGGGAAAGCTTAGGTTTCGGCCCTAAGAGAACAAGAGAAATATGGAGATGTGTTATTCCCTTAAGGCACCTTCTACCTCTCTTTTATAATCCTTGGTCATGGCAAAAAAGGAAATTTTAATAATAATTAAAATCTCTCTCTTTTAAATTTCCTATTGTGATGGCTACAAAAGGAAAGTTTTTTTAAAAAAAAATCTCTTTCTTTTAAACATTATAGATGTCTTTAAAAATGAAAGATTTTAAAATTAAACTTCTCTTCTAAATCATGGTTAAAAAAAGAAAGTTTTATCAAAATTAAAATTTCTCTTTTTAAACCATTATAGATGGCAATAAAAAAGGAAAGATTTTAAAATTTAAAACTCTCTTTTAAAACCATGTGGATGACTTCAAAAAAGGAAAGATTTTGAAATTAAAATCTTTCTTTTAATCCTTTGTAGATTGCTATAAAAGGAAAGATTTTAAAAAATTAAAATCTCTCTTTTTATTTCTTTAGTGGCCGACCCCTTGCTTGGTCACCAAGCAAGGCTTGGTCGGCCACATCTTGGACACCAAGATGGGTTTGGCCGGCCCCTTGCTTGGGCACCAAGCAAGAATGTGGTCGACCCTTAGCTTGGGTAAGAAGCTGGCTTTGGGTGGATAAAAAGGCTTTTAATAAGATGTTACAACAGGGACCTAGAGGAGGAATTGGTTTTGGCTTCCTGATGGACTTGAGCTTCTTGTGTTCGACCCGAACACCCAACTCAAGTTCATCAATAATAACTCATACCATTAAAGAGTCATTATTGAACTACTGCACCAATCTCATATTACATTATGGACTCCTTATCATAAGTGCATTAGTCTCCCTGTGTTTAAGATATCGAATGTCCATTAATTAAATGAGTTACTAACAACTCATTTAATTAATATCTAGCTCCAAGAGTAGTACCACTCAACTTCATTATCATGCCGGACTAAGTCCATCTGCAGGGTTTACATGATAATTCTTATGAGCTCCTCAAGGGGACATCATCAACCTAGATAATTAGGACACAGTTTCCATCTATAATCAACAACACACCATATAAATAATATTATTTCCCAACTTATCGGACATATTGATTTAACAAATAAATCTCACCTATTGATAAATTAAAGAAATAAATACTAAGTATATGTGCTTGTTATTATATCGGGATTAAAAGTACACGCATCCATAATAACAGAGGTTCTGTTCTTTTATGCAGTCAGTATAAAAAGAAACAACCTCAAATGGTCCTACTCGATACACACATAGTGTACTAGTGTAATTTTATAGTCAAGACAAACTAATACCAAATTACACTATAACCATTCCAAAGGTTTGTCCCAATCCATCTTGGTTGTGATGTACTATTTATAATTTATAAGGAACTGATAACATGATCTTCTGTGTGATATCACACAACATGTTATTTACAATATAAATTAAATGGACAACTGCATTTAACTAAATGCAGACATTTGACCAATGTGATTCTCATTTCAAAATAAATGTTCATACAAAAAGCTAGGCTTTTAATATACATCTTAATAATAGGGGCATCTAGTACTTTAACAGGAGGCTCAACATTTTCTTCTCCTTTGCCCTTGGCCATCTCTGTCTCCTGCTCATCTTGAAAAGTGACTCTTTTACTCCTTTTGGCCAATGACACTCCCTTATTCTCTTTGGTAGTTGGGGGTGTCCTTCTCTTTGTAGCACACATCTTTGACCTTGTTAATGGTCGATTGGTTGGTAATGACACTATATCCTTGGCAAGCAACTGACTTTGAAGATCTTTAATTTTTCTATCTTGCTCTGTTATAATTTGACCTTTTACATCTATAATTTTGTTATTCTCATCAATTGTTTTGTCCTTGGAAGTTAATGAAGTTTCTGCACCACTGACACATATTTGAATCTCAATAATTAACTCACTAATTCTAGTCTCCATCTAGGCAATGAGTCGGTCCTTACCCTCAACCACAGACTCCAAATGACCAATTTCGGCCTTCCTTGCTTGACAATTTGTACAAACCTCTTTCTCCTACTCAGGACATGCTTGGGGATTTTCCTGAGCGTCGGCTGTCTGTTCAAGAAATTGCTCATGAACTTGTTTAAGATGTTGCTCAGTAGCTGATTATAAAAACCCCTCAGCAATTTGTTGATCTATATGATCTACAACATCGTCTAGAGAATCGTTTGAGAGCATATGTGTCTCTAGGTCCGATGGACTTAAATCAACAATTATTTTGGCAGCAGGTAATTCTGCGATCCTATACTTTATTGTCTCCACACTAGAACCTGACCACTTCCATCTTCATATTCTTGAAAGGGCATGTTATCTGTAAGGATTCATTATTCTGACATGTTCACACATCCACGCCTGTAATACAATACAAATGGTTAAATATGAAATTTTCTACATAAATCTTATGAGTCTATCATAAAATTGAACCACTTACAGTGAGGAGATGTGTGAAACCTTTGAGCATGGGAGCTTGATTTCCCACAAGGTCCTCTGGTTTCGGCCTCTGTGAAAGCATCACACCAATGACCCCCAGCTGTGGGCTCATATAGTCATATACAGTCTTACACCAATTATACCTACCTAAATTAGCAAAATCATCTACACAATCTATTAGTGACTGTACTGGTAATCTAGATATATTGCTAGTAGTAGTAAATAAAACAGAAACAAAGAAATACAATATTAAAAATTGGCAAAATAGAGCATCAGATTCAGCAGATGAATGTTGTTTGCTGAGGCTGATCATCTTACTCTCTGACTCCTTCTGTATACGCTCCACATTACTGAAGTGTTGACGAAATAGTGGAGTGGTGGCAGCTTGCTGTTGCAAATTTACTTAATCGCCTTGGTTTGGGAGTCCTAGAATTAGTGAAACATCTTTCCTTGTGAAGCTGATCTCCTTATTATGAAAGATGAAACATTTGGCTTCAACGTCCCAATTGTCAAACATATTTTGTATAAGGCTTCAGATATTTGCAATTTCAGGCATGACTACTGCCCAAGCAAATGGGCTTCTATTGATCATCTCCATCTGTCGATCGTTTATGTGTAGTGATGATAAAAAAAAACTCTTGATAGTGTGGGTAATTACTTTTCCAATGCACTTTCTTACGGTATGCCCGAGAAGCAGCAATTCTCTAGCTCACCATTTAATTCTGTCAAACAAATATATAAGATCTTAGTGAGTAGTTGCTGCTAAACATGAGTAGCTACTACATGTTGTGGTCAAGTAGCTGTTACTATCGCGAGAAGCCCATCGGGACTGTAGGGTTTAATCATGGTGTATCAATAATTAGGGTTCAGCTATAGTTGCTGCTACAACAAAGATAAACTTTTTTAAACATTCTATTCCCTCAACCATAATCTTAAACCCGAAAGCCCTAAAATCATTAATACCCATTGTAGCAACTAGGAGACGAATCAAAACCCTAAAAATTCAAACCCCTAAATAAAATGAGATGACTCAAAACTTTCACCGCTAACAGAATACTTACGATGGAGATGAGATTTGGATGAAAAACAAGTCGCCGCGGTGAGATTGATTGACAAAGACACCGTGTGGCACTCATCTACTATGATTGAAATTCTTTCGAAGTGTTTATCACATGGCGAGTTTAGGGGTTAAACCTTTGGCTCTTGAGGGTAAAAATGTAATTGTACAATAATTATAAAAAGTTAATTGGCCAGAAAAGGTTATTTGGAGATCAGGGGTACCTATTACGCGTTGTAGCAGTTATTCTTGAGTATCTGCTACAAAGTGTAGCAGCTAATCAGAAGTAATTGCTTCACAGTATAGCAGCCACTCTTGACAAGCTGCTACACTGTGTAGCAGCTTCTGACGACTAGTTGCTTCAACATGTTGCAGTTGCTTCTACAACATGTAGAACCACATTTACTTGATCTAAATAAAAAACTGAGATTGCTATGATCTATTTATTATTGGTTAAAATGCAGAGTAACATCTTGTAAAGCATAAACGAAGAAGTAACTGCTACACGTTGTAACAGCTTCGTCATTTCAAGTTAGCTGCTACAAGGTGTAGCAGTTATTTGTCGAAGTAGCTACTACAACGTGTAGCTGCAAAGCAAAGGCACTGAAGCAACATAAATATTTTTAAATAATTTTTTAGCAAGTATTTTAAGGGTTAATATCTGCTAGAAAATATAACTAGTAAAAAAATGACTTACCAAGCGGCTGCTACAGGTTGTAGCAAGTACATGGAGAGTTAGCTGCTACAAGGTGTAGCAGTTACCTGTCGAAGTAGTTGCTCCATAGCCAATTAGCTGCTACAAGGTGTAGCAATTAACTATCGAATTAGTTGCTATAACTTGTAGCAGTAAAGGAAAATCCAAGTGGTTGTAGGCGTCTGTAGCAGGTGTCAGCCTTGCACAACGTAGCATAAATCCTTCCTTCCTTCCTTCCTTCCTTCCTTCTACGATCGCCATTACAAGTTAGCTGCTACAAGTTGTAGCAGCTACAAGGACAGTTTGCTGTGAAGTAGTTGCTTCAACGTTTAGAAGCGAAGCAAAGGTGTTGCATCAATAAAAAATAATTTCAAATAAGTTTTTACCAAGTTGCTATACATGAACTTAAATATTTGTAGGGATAGTATATGCTAGAAAATTTATTTATCATAAAATCGACTTACCAAGTGGCGGCTTCATGTTTGTAGTTGCTACAACGTGTAGCAGCTAACGCGTAGACGTGGCTATAGCATGTAGGCGTTTGTAGACGCCGTCGTCCCTGCACGTTATAGATTTAATCCTTCTAATATATGTATGCTATAACGGTGGAGAATAACAAATTAAAATGAAATGAATTACCATTGGGAATGGAGATAAACTCTCACAGCAGCTGTGAGATTGAAGATGCCAGTGAAATTTTTCCGGCGAGAGACGCGAGGTCCGACGGACGATGGGTGACAGAGACGACGGGAGCGAGAGAGAGAAAGAGAGCAGCAAGAGAGATTTTAATTTGAAAAATTTTTCACACAAAAGTATTTTTAAAAAGGCAGAAGGGGAAAGAGAATAAATGATATTTTTTTTTTTTTTAACAAAATCGAGCTAACAACATTATATCTACACATCACTCATGATCGAACACAAAGCTTTACACAGCATATCAAATTGGTATATATATATATATATAAATTTAAACTTTGGTGAGTAAATTTAGGTTTTGTTATGGTGGCCCTAAACTAGCTAAATGAAAGCTGCAAATGTCCAATAGAACGTCCCCACCTACTTCTTCGGTCTGAGAGCCACGTCTTTCCGCGTGAAACCCACCCCGTCGAATCGGAGACGGAGATCGTCGCTCTGTCGATCCAATCGAAGCGATCCGCTTCCGCACCTCAACGTCGTCGCCTTCCTAACCGGCAGACATGGCTGAGGACCGCTACAACAGGAGGAACCCGGCAGTCAAGCGGATCCTTCAGGAGGTGAAGGAGATGCAGGCTAACCCCTCCGATGATTTCCTGAGCCTTCCCCTTGAGGTAATCAATCCGCTCTCGTATAAAATTTAGAAGATTTTGGTTCGTCGATGGTTAGGTTAGGACTTTGTAATTTGGCTGGATCCTTTCAATTTGTTTAGCCGATCGTGGAATTTACGTGGTAGGACATGTTTGTGAGAAGGCCGTCTTTAGGTAGATTTTTTTTCTCGCTGATTCTGGCGAGAGGACGCTGTGGTGTTGGTTTAGGGTGATTTCGTCTCTGAAGAGCGATCCTGGTTTTTCCAGGAAGGTGTAGTTTTTCATAAGTTCTTTTCTCATGGTTTCCAGGACAACATTTTTGAGTGGCAATTTGCCATTTTAGGGCCTCGGGATACAGAATTTGAGGGAGGCATCTATCACGGGCGGATTCAGTTGCCTGCAGAGTACCCATTCAAACCACCTTCATTCATGTTTCTGACTGTAATAACCTCTTTCCTCTCTAAAATCTTCTAATACATAAAATTGTCATTTTTTTGTTTTAGTAATTTACTTATATAACTCCTTTACCTTTCGATTGTTATCCAGCCAAATGGTCGTTTTGAAACACAGACCAAGATCTGCTTAAGCATCTCCAATTATCATCCTGAACATTGGCAACCATCATGGAGTGGTACATGACACGCTCTTTTCTGATATGTTCTCCTTTTCTCTCCCTTTTACGATATATTCTCCTAAAATATTACAGTAATCTGATGTCACTGATTTTCAACTGACCTCTAAGACAAATAGTTTTTGTTAATTACTTATCAGTGCTGTTATTGTAAAAAAATTTGATTTGTTTCGTCATAATTCATATTGTCAATCTATTTACTGCTTTTGAATCTTGTTTACTTTATTGAATACAGTGTTAAGTAATTTGTGATTGGCTACACATGTTCTTTTTCCAAGAAGTTGAAACTTAATGTTGATCCGTATCAGTTCTTTCTTGGTATTATTTTTCGTCTTCTGTTTTTCCTTCTTAAATCCTTAGACCAATCAGATTCAATGCAGTGAATTCTAGGATTGTTCTTTGTTTTTTTCATCAAGTCTTGACTTGCTTTAAGGATGGAAAGTTCCCCTACCTTTGATCCCAATTGCCTTTTGAAAAACTGACTTTAGTTTGAATGTTTAATCAACCTATAGCTTATATGTGAATTGAAAGTTATACTGAATACACTTGTATATACATCCTCCTATGTTCTTTTGCTCCCATCAGTTAAAGAATTAAGTCCAAAAGGTATGATTGTTTGCAGGTTTATATATTATAATTGCTCTCTTTTATGAATACAGCTTTTGTTTAATCTATCCACTAGTTTGAATTTTCAAGCTTTAGTTAATTTTTTGCACACAAAAAATTCAAAAAATGCACCATCAAATCTACCGTACCTTAGTGCTAAAAACTATATATATATAATGATCCTTTAGTCCACAAAAATTCACCATATCTTACTCCAAGCAAAATCGCTCTATTGTGTTATAGTTTATTGTGCTACATTATAAGCGTCATCATCATCATTATTATAATAGATATAAGAGATGGAGATGCTAGGTGGTAGAATTCTATAGCCAAATATCCCAATGGAAGATGGCTTAGAACAATAAAAACTAGATTGGAAAATCTAGAAAGTCAAAAGAACTTATTGATAAGGCATTGATAAAAGTTCAATCGTGGACAAGTCGCTTAACTTGTACAACTCCAAGCAATTGGGGACACTTAATGTTAGATGAACTATTGGAGAGACAAATGAACAAGTTGATCCTTTAGATATCAATCAATTAAAGATGAAAATGAGGAAGATAAATTTGAGATTTAATGTTGTGAGATATATTCCTAGCTAAACTCATATGAGACAATATATTGAAGTGCATAGAGGACAACAGAGGAAGGAGGTGCTCGATCAGATTCATTTGTGGATTAATGGACATAGAGAACACACTGTTGAATGAAGATAGATGCTGGAGAGGATGCTCGGCTGGTTACATGGGACAAGATGAAGAAACGGTTCTAATACCATATTAGAATTGGAGGGAATACTTCACTCTAACCCTTGGTAGCCCCCGTCCATCTTATATATGTATTAGCACCTATAAGAACAAAATATCTACACATGGGCACTTTTTTGACTCATAACAATTTTTAATTTCAGGATCCTCACACCTACCACTTGAATCAGCCATGGTGGTGGCTCTTGTCATTATTAACATAATCCTTTGACAAGTAATGGCTATTATAAAATAAAGTTATTGATAAATTAGAGCTCAATAAAGAGACATTATTCATGTACACAGAGTGACAAAGACATGGTGATTTTTTCCTGTAGACTAAGGTACAAGTAAACTTGCTGCGAAATTAAGCAATATAATTCCAGAAGAGGTTGCAATTTTATTGAGTATTGTGCTGTTGAAGTTGTCATGCGCACGAGTCCTAATAGTGCAAGGATCCTGTTGGTTTTAGAGAAGTCTCTAATAAAATTCATAACAAAAACTCCTTGCAGAGGCAAGGTGAGGTGGTATTGATGAAGTAAAGGTGAAGTGACTTAAGAATCAACATGGTGTATTGCTTTCGTGATTCTGTGATACGTAAAATAGGAGAGAGCATGTAGAAGTGGGTTGCAGAGTTACTCTTGGCCATAGGATAAGAGGGAACTGGTAGATAGTAAAAGCATGTACTGTTTTATTTTATCAGACTGATTTATTTTTAAATGATTATTTTATTTGCATTCAGATTCATTTTCTAAGCACTAGAAAATAGAAACCTAAATTGGAGACAAGAAACTAGTAGAAATAGTACATCCTTTCTTAGTGGCCTATTGACAGGTATTGCTAAAAGTTCTAAGGATTTAACTATTTGAATTGTTTTTTAACAAGCATCTCTGTTTTCTTCTTCATGCAAGGCAGAGGTTAATTACCTGAGGAAACCGCATGTATACGACCAATCATGTAATAATAATCAATCTAGTGGAGTCTTATTATTATTATTATCCAGGTATTCAGTTTGCAACAGCTCGGCCCCACTCCCCGTACACCAAGTAAATCAGGGAAACGAAGTGGCTCTTGACATGGCATCCAAGTGTCACAAGTTGTTCGAGCGCCACATGCATCTGAAAATGCACTGCATGGATTTCGAACCCTCGTTACTTGGGAGAAACACCCTCCCACTTGCCACCATGTTGTGCCCTGGGGGAAAATGTAATGGAGTCTTAGATTGAAGTAGGAATGCCGCGTTCCTAAATTGAAAGACGATGCCACTCAATAGTAACATGTGACCAAGGTTATAACACAAATGCAGCTAATATCATCCATAAGCAATTTCCCTATAGTCATCAGAGACACATTATCGGCACACCATCTAGGAAATGGGATCCCTTAAGAGTTAAAAAAAGCAAGTGTAACTCTAACATATTTTGATAAGCTAAGCATAATCTACTTTACAAGGAGAATAACTTTAAAAAACTCACTTCAGTAATTACCTTCTCAGGGACAGTAGCCTTAATGATTTGCACTACATAGCTAAAACAAATGCATGAAAAATCTGACTAGATTGAGGGTTCTGATAACTTTTCCTACAAAATGCAAACCAAGATCTTTTTTTATGAGTTTTAGTTTTTTTTTTTTGAAAATATTCTATGTTAGCTTATAATCATGATTAATAAACCATGCAGACTCAAGAGCTTGGCATGTTGTTTACAATTACCCATCAAATTCTAGTCAGGGTGACTTTGAGTAAAATAAAGAGAGACCTCTGGATTTGAAGATACATGTTAGAGGACCATTGAAAATGTAAAACTTAAGTTACACGTGAGGGTTTATAGATTTGGTTCATTTGTCAACTGAAGAATTTGAGACATGCAACCAAATATGATAGTTGAGATCGTGCTTATTATCTTGCATTTGGTAAGCGAGTGAGACTAGGGATCTTAAATTTTTATCCGTAGACCTTAAACTTGGATGGCACTTATGTCAAGTGTGGATGTTAAATTGGTTTAGCCTCTTCATATTCTTCTTTTTTTTTTTAATTAGAATTGAATGAAATATAGGAAGCTGTCTCTGAATGTTTGATTTGGCTAAGCAATATTTCATCTTGTTGACAGTTCGTACAGCTTTAGTAGCCCTAATTGCTTTTATGTCAACCAATCCAAATGGAGCTTTGGGTTCACTAGATTGCAATAAAGAAGTTCGGCGAGAGCTTGCTATTAAGTCCCGTGAAACTGCTCCAACATATGGAAACTCAGAAAGGCAAATGTTGATTGATGAGGTTCATGTTTACCTCTACTTTTCTATATTGCCATTGTATAATTGCTAGATATCTATGACTGATCTTTACCTAATTACTTCCAAATCAGATTCATCAGTACCTGCTGAATAAATCTCCCCCAGTGCCTCAGCTTTTGCCAAACCCAACCACCGAGTCTAGTGATAGTGCAGTGGGAGAAATTGATGCTATTTCAGAGGACCTTCTGAATCAACAAATAGAGGATAGAGTCGTTGAAGCTGAGAATGAGACTGGTGCCGCTGCAGATGCTGGACGCCGAAGTGTCAGCTCAACTACTGAAATGAAGTCAGGGACACCAACAGTCGAGGTCGGTGAGCAGCACCAAAGGCCTAGAGTTCAGCAATTGTTCCAAGATCGCGCTCTCACCTGGGCAGCCATCTGGCTGGCCATTGCTATTCTCATTCTCCTTATGAAGAAGTTTTTGAAGTCTAAAATAGTTGCTGAATCTATCAGTGATTTTTAAATTGGAGGTATTCATTGATTAATTACCTAATGGAGTTTTAAACCTCTGATGATGGGTCCAACAAAGATTTCGAGTCATTAGTTTTTTTAATCCTCGTTTACTTTTTCAGGGACCATGAAGGATGTGATGGGATTTACTAATTTACGGTTATGGAGAAGTACAAAGTTGGACCATAAACATCAAATACTTATTTGTGTATAAACTCGTACGAGATCAACAACATATAGACCTGTTACATTTGTTATGAGAAAGTGATGATGGATTTGGGTAACTGATTAGATCCACCATTTTGTGGGTAGATTATTGTACTATTAAAGTGAACGAAAAATTCACTTTCAATTTAGAGCTGCTTGAGTGATAAAGAAAATCATGAGTAATTTTAGTTGGCCAAATTTATTTTTGGACAGAATCAATCAAAAGAATGCCCCAGATTTTACAAATCATCGACAGCGTCCCTTTTTTCAAAAAAATTAAATGGACATCTCTCTTATGATTTTTATTCTGAAATTACCTCTTCATCCAATCCTTTTTTCAAAAAAATTAAATGGACATCTCTCTTATGATTTTTATTCTGAAATTACCTCTTCATCCAATGTCATTATAGAAGCTATCCAGTAACTTCTACAATATGTAACAGCTTCCGAATAATTTCTACAACGTATAACAGGTAACGGATAGTTTTTAAAACATGTAGTAACTACTTACCTAGTAGTTATTACAACGTATAGAAATTATTCAGTAGCTGTTCCAACTTGTGTAATATGAGTTTCAAGTATATGATTTAGGGTTTAGAATATCTGAATATTATTATATCAAAATAGCTTCTATAATTATTTTAAAATTATTTTAATAAAGTTTAAATAATTTTAACCAAATTGATAAATAATATTTTAATATAATAGTGTTTAGATATCTTAAATCCTAGACTTTAAACTCTAAAGTTATACTAAACACGTAGCAGTTACTTGATAGCTTACACAGGTTGTAGTAGTTACCAAGTAACTTTTACACGTTATATCAACTACTGGATAGCTCATATACGACATAAATTTTTAATCCTAAACTCACCCAAAATACATTGTAGAAGCTACTATATGGTAAAAATCTTAAATCCTAATATCACCCTAAACACATTATAGCAGCTACTAAAGAGTTTCTATATGTTGTAGCAATTACCCGATAATTTCTACACATTATAAAAACTACCCAATAACTTTTACATGTTGTAAAAGCTACATGATAGTTTCTACATTGGCACGGGTGAAAAGGTAATTTTGGGATAAAATAATGAAAGAAACATTCATTTTTTTTTTTTTTTGGAAAAAGAGAGGCGATTAACTGATGTTTCTCTTAATTTGGACCGCCTATTTTTGCCTTTTATTTTTATAATTGAATGATGGCATGAGCCCTGAGTTTCATGAACATGTGAGCGTCAACTTTGTGCAAATGCAACTTTGCGAAGAACTAATTTAGAGAAAATGCGTAAATGTAACTTTGAGCTCAACTAATTTAGAGAGAATTAGAATCATGCAACTAAAGTTGTGCTGAAATTGATCATACTTGATTAATTGGCCGTGCACCATTGATTTGGGTTTTAAATTGGAAGCTTAAAAGCAAACTTCTACGTTGAGCCAAGAGTCCATTTTAATTGCTCTACTTTTTAACTGCCCAAGGGGTAGATTACATCCAAGTTAGACGGTCGCTCTCTTCTGACATATCGTCATGCCATCCCCGATTGGTACCTACACATCCCAAAAGGTTTTACTCACCACGAGAATAAAATTTGAAACAAGCAAAATAAAGCATTTCATGCACGCATGTTTTTCTGATTGAAAAATTCTTTTGATGACAGTTTATTTCATATAATTTAGTTTGACTTCGATTTGTAAGATAATTTATAAATTACAATGAATTAACTTATTATTAGTTTATCCAATAAACAATCAGAAGTTAACTAAATAATAATACCATGTGTTCTTATCCTCAATCCAAAATAGAGCAAACAAAATTATAGTATCATAAAAGGGAATTATAGTAACGCTCAAATGCATGCGATTGAAGGAAAAAAAAAATACTAACCATGCTAGTGCTGATACGCTGATCTTCAAGAAGTTTTCTGTTGAAGTTTCTTATGCTAGTGGTCTTTGGATCGTTAACCTGGGAATGAAAAATGAAAAATGCAAGAATGCAAATCTAACGTATGAAAACCGAGCACGGAATGACACCAGACGCGCTTACCTGAGGGTCAGCGACTTTTCCATGCCAAAGAACATTATCAATGATAATGAGGCCCCCGACCCGCACCTGTAAGGAAGAGAAGCCACCTCTGTATCCATGAATAAAGAGAGAAATTCAAACCGTAGAAAACAAGTAAACCAGTTTTGTGAATCTCTTGATTGGAAGCTAACAGTTGTTAGTCTTTCCTGTGTAAAAGACTATTTTGATAGCAGTTCATGCTTTTTATCGACCATAAAATAATCTCAGATTCCACAGAACAACTTCGCTTCTACAGATCCAATTTTCCTATGCATCTCAAGAAGAATATTGGGGAGAATTTTCAACACATCATAAACTAGTTACATCTGGCAAAGTATCAATTAAAATGGGTGGCTTTCCATTCTCAATTTCAGAGGTCTGACAGACTGTACAGGGGTACAGAATTTAGTATCAATATGACTCAAAACTCAAAGTTTAACTATTTGAAAATGGGATGAACCTAAAGGGCAGACTTGTAAAGCAACAGATCCATCATTCAGAAAATGCAACTTATCTAAATATAGTATGTGCTGCTTTGTGTTGACTAAAAGGCTATAATGATTAATGATTATGGAAGTTTTTCAAGAATGTCCCAGTTGTACTTGGGGATTAATTATAGTTAACCTGCATCAAGATGGATCTGCCAATTCGAGAGTTAAAACAAAAACACACACACGTGTATATATTGTATTCTTTAACCTATCATTGCCTGCAATCAGTAAGGGCATTACCAATCGCAATAGAAGCTCAAAATATTCGTTGTACATCCGCTTCTCAGCATCCACAAATGCAAAGTCAAAACTACAAGGACAAACAAATGAACTCAAGAAAGACTCTTCGCAAAAGTAAAATAGGAAAATTTGTATACTTTATGTGCTTAGAAAGGAAAATGTTCATGAAAAGTTGGTTCTACAATAAGGAATCCCAAAGTAAATGGCTTGTCCTCAAGTATTTCCATTTTTGTTGAATGATGCAATGGCTAAATATAATACATTAATGTACCAAAATATATTTTAGGTGCATATGACAAGTGTAAGTGATGTTCAGGATGAATATTAACGCGTCAAAGTTTATTTATTTATGATAGTGTAAGCGATATTCAAATCATTTTCTTCAAAGAAAATGGATCAGAACATAAATAATGTTAGTGTCAAAGCATCTCAGAAAATTGCATTTGCTTAGAAAAGAATTTAATTACCAACTTGAAGATTTGGACAAGCAATTGTTAGTTTTTAACATCCATTATTATTATTTACTAAATAAAACTAATGCAAAAGACTGAATTTATCTTTGTAAGGCAAAAGGTAGTGCTAGATCCATTTACAGACAGAAAGCAGGGTAAGCCATATTATGCTTATCAAACCTGTTTTACTTAAACTTTACCTGGATGATTCACCATGTTGGATCAAGGATTTTAATGAGTCCACAGCCAGGCCATGTTTTATATCCACCTAACAATTATGACCCGTCAAAGACAAATTAGAATGGTAGAATTTTAGTTTTGCATACGTGCAAAATAAATATTTGATTAGATCTCTAACATATCAACCTCCACTTAGATCGAACCAAAAGTGGTTTGCTAGGCATTTTCGATCCAAAATTCACCCATTTCTTCTGAGCTAAAGCTACCTAGACCAAACTACTCAGACATCAATCAAACTCCCAGCAGCTCCCTTTAAGAGCATGGTTGCATTTTCCAACATATTAGGGGAGTAATTTTTTTTTAACAAAAAAATACATGTAAGAAGAAGATACCAGTAAAAGGGGTGACAATGACCAAAAGAATGAACTTCCTGGATGAGTACTATCATAAAATTGCAACAACAATTATAATAGAGAAGCCAACATAAGAGTGTTATTTGGATCATATTCATCTGAGCATGTAGTAGCAGATAAACAACATACTGAGGCACTAGATATTAGCTAGCAATGTAGGTAAATTAAACACATGGTATAAACCTTGTGAGCAACTCCAGCTCGTGTATAATACTTCTTTGCGATTTCAAGGCATCTCTCATCTCTTTCACATGCAACTAATCGGCCAGTCTCAGGTAAAACCATTGCAATAGCTAAAGAAGAGTAACCCTGAGATAAAGAGCAGAAATTTTTAGCTCAGAATTATCCTTAATTATATAGCATTCTTTAAATAGAATGGTTAACAAACAAAAAATAGCTGCATCTATATTTAGCACATCTGCAAGGAAATTAGCTCATCTACTAGTCCTAATGATATAGGTTGATCAATAAACTGCAGCATAATATAATGTCCACATTTTTAACATAATAAGTCCAAAGTTTACCACTCAGTGTTATATTGGTCAATCCTTCAATATCACTTAGTGAAAGCAAATTCTAATCAAGACAGCAGCAAATGAGGAATTAAGCCCAACTGTATAGGCTGGAGAAAATTATTGTTATCTACCATTAAGCTTTATATAGAATGACGAGTGATGATAAGGTTATTTAGCTAATTTCAAGTAATTTCAATGCTAGAAAGCAAGCAATTAAAGAACAAATTCATGATCATGCAATTGCAATAACTGAAGAGAAAATACATGATGAAGGCAGAAGAAAAATAAGTGAATCCAAACAAAGATGTATTTAAAGAAATCATACTGTATAAACACCGACTTCAATACATCTTTGTGCTCCAATAATTTGTGCAAGCATCACTAGTAGTTGGGCTTGATCAGGAGATACCTATACGAAAAAGTTATTTATTCACGACCAGGGTTCACAAGCTTAAACACTAAATAAAATACATATATCTTGTGTTTGATCCAGAGCTGAGATGCATAATAAAAAAACTCTGGCATAATATTCATGTAGAATACAAGAGCTAAGACTGACACTCAAGGAAATATGGAGTTTGTGTATGGTTTATATAAGTAAAATTTACTACTGCTGATTTTTGTTATCTTTCTATTCAAGGGGATTGTTTAACTAAGTTGTGGCTGTGACGAAAGGCACCTTCAATGATCACAATGAAATGAGTCACTTTAATGGGAAAATCTGACCAAACAAAAGTGTGTGTGTGTGTGTATATATAGCATATTTCTTGAATGAACCTAAGAGAAAATCTGACCAAAACATATAATTTCATAATCTCTTTTATTGTTGAACCACTATGATCCATTCCCAATTTAACATTATTTGTTATAAATGTTTTATCATCCTAAGTTTTCTCCAATATGTAATTTCTTTATATGGTCATTTCCATATAGGACTAATCTGTCATCATCAATCATATTAAACACACCACAATTCTGCTACAAATTCTCACACAAAACAAGAAATTGTAGGACAGAGGTACAAAAAGGATCTCAAGTTGCATATCAAATGAATACATCCGAGACAGCATGTATTCTATTTCTACAACATGAGGCAAAAACAACGAAACAAGCAGTAATACCTGCATCTGGCTTCCTGGCATAGTCGATGTTTCTTCCCGCAGTTTACGAAGAATCTCAACGCATCAAATCAAAATTAATTAAACCAGATTCCACCCGAAGAAACGATGGGAAAAAATAGCGAGACGTGAGCATTACCGGATGTTCGCGGACATTGGATAAGACATAATCGTATAGATGAGGCGTGAGGTTGATGACCTGCTTTCCCCCGTAGCTGTCGTCCTCGGAGGTCACCACGGATGGCTCGGCGCTGGTAGCGAGTCTCCTTGCGTGATTTGGCAGCAAATGCAGGATTGGCAGCGAGAGAAGTCTCCTCGAGTTCGCATGGGAACGAAGGTGGGAAAAAGAGCGGAGGGAGAGAAGGGGCCTTGATGGGAGAAGAGAGCTCAGCAGGGCACAGAGTGCAAGCGGATGGGCGGCCATGTCCACTGAACCGGTGTGCGGCTCGAAAGTCGAAACACAAGTCGAAGTAAATACTAAAAATGACTACTTCCGATGCATAAAGATATAAGTATATAACAAAACATATATGAAGAGGTGTCAAGCCGCGCCGTCCATGGACGATGGCATTCGCAACTCGCTGAGAAATTAAGACGTCCGGATCAATTTTGAGTACTTTGATATATCGGTGTCCTGATTCACTTTCGGACGTCTGTATTAATTTTAACACCCGATTTATACAGGAATATCTTAGCAGTACGATCAATTTATATTCTACAAGTTATGATGGGAAGAAAATGAGATTTTATCGACCTCTCTTTTTAATCTTGAAGAGGAACAATTGAGATTAAAGATAATTAACTCGTTGTGACCTTCGGATATGATTATACTCAATTTAAAGTCTAGATGAGATAGAATTAACTAACTGGACTATCAAACCTTTAGATTTGATCTTTTAAATTCTTGTTTTAAATTTTCAAGATTAATTTTTTTTTCTAAAAATTAGTTTAGATTTTATTCTTTGTTTCAAAAAAAATCTTTTACTTTAATAAATAAATTATTTTCATTTAAATTTAGAAGCCGCTTCTCTTTATTTGTAAATTATCTTTCTATTTCTTTCTCTGCAAACTTCTAATTCGAACGTCACACCTAGAGTTACTTCCCCTGCATCAGTTGATATCAGAGCCTTAGATCCATGGACAATTAGCTCATGATCGTGATAGGCAGGTTCCGACTGAGGAAGCCTTTCACCTTACTTCACTTATCAAGATTTTCCAACTGCCTAGCTTCATTCACTAGGTCTTTCACCTGGCTCCACTCACTAGGATTTTCCATCTGTCTAACCTCCAGTTAAGACTTTCCCAGTCAAGTATCCAGTCAACCTTTGACATACTTGACTCTTTTTTATATCTAACTGGTCAACCTTGACCAAAGGAGAATTGCACCAGTAATCTCCGTGTATTGTCGAACATTGAAACCTAAACATCTAGACTCAGGCTTGAGCCAACTCAAGCCTAGTCAACTTGGTCAACCTTGACCTAGGAGATATTGCACCAACAATCTCTCCCTTTTTGATATTTGACAATACCTTTAAGTTAAGTAAATCTCATAACCTCAACTTTCTTTCATGCCAAAGTATGAATGAGGGTTTCCTTCAGTATCCCCCTTTCCTGGAGGACAAACTCTCTCTTTAGGTAATGAAGACCTAACTTAAAACCTACACCGAGCGTCCGAGCGGGATAAAGTTTTATCCCTCGTCCATTGTATAGTTGTTTGCAAAAGAATGAGATTTGCCATGCTGTGGCACCCGGAGAGGTTCGGGGCGCTCGAATCGTGTCACGTCAGTAAAGGGTCAATTTCGACCCGTGATTTATAAATAGAGTTTTGATTTTCTCCTTTTATAATAACACACTTTGTACTTCAAATTCCTTTCCGTCCTTCATTTTCGTGTACGAGGCTTCTCCGCCTCCGACGTTTTATTTGAGAAGGAGATATTCTTACTGAGCTGACTTCCCTTGGAGTAACAATCCCCTGATTGTAAACCAAGTAAAACTTTACGTGTCTCATACTTATATACTTTGATTAAGTGTGTAATTATGTTAAGCTCGATTATTTGATAAAGATATTTACTGTTTTATTTTGTACAGTACAATTCACACATTTGTCGTTGAATAAGACCTCTATATAATTACTCTCTCTCTCTCTCTCTTTATATATATATATATATATATATATATATATATATATATATATATATATATATATATATATATATATATATATATATACTCTTTATGTCGAACCGTCCAACAAGACCCATTTGCACTTGCCAAATTTAGTTGGTGGTTGATTTGTGAAGCCTAGCCGTTTACCAAATCAGATCACAAGAATGGGATACCTAGTAAAAAAAATCAATGGAATAAATAAAATAAAAAAAATTAATCATAAATTAATTTCCCTTTATACGTTTATTTTATTCAAACAAATTAAAAGGCAAAATAATCAAATATTTATAATATAAATATAATATAAATATATGAATACAAATTTATAATCAATAATAATCATGACTAACCATCGTGCATCTATATTTATAATATAATATATGAATACATATAAATTAATATTTAGACCTATAAATTAAATCATAGTATTAAACTATTATAATAAACTCTTCTCATAAAAAATAAATTTACTTTTTTATATTAAATATTAAACTAATAAGATAGATATTATATTTAATCTTAGTTAAAAGAACAAGAAAAGTATATATTCTAATGCTATATATTCATTAAAAAAAATTTCACTCACACTATTACCAATCCTAACATGAGATCATGCATATTTTTTATATAAAAGATAATAAAAAAATTACTAATAAATGTTAAAATTATATTCAATGTGAAAAGAAAAAATAATATTAACATAATTTAATTTTAAATTTTACTAAAATTAGTTATTAAAGGTCCGATTATAATTAAATTACTGAATTCAGTTTTCACTAAAATAATTGAAGAATCTAAAAGAAAACCATAGAGATTTAATCAAAATAGTCTATAAAATTTATTGTGAAATTCAAATAATTCATTATCATATAGGAAAACCATTAATAATCGATATTGAGAATGGTAAAATTATTATTAATATTGAGATTTTATTAATATCAATGAAATGTATCAATAAATCATATCCATACTTTTCTAAATATCAATTAGAATATTAAATATTTTTAAGGAAATCACTTTTGATTAAAACATGACCATCGTAATATTCAACCACTAAAATTTTGCGTTACCTTTGCTCGAAAATGAAAAGTATTATTCCTTTCATTTCAATTATGTCACCAACAGTTCAACAGCAACACTATGCGAATACCTCTCCATCTACAGCTGGTTTATGGTAATAGACTGGTTATCTTGAAAGCCAATGATAGTGAATGGTGGTTTTCACATAATAAAATGATTTAGATGAGCAATATTGACTTACAAGATTAATAGGAACTGCCAAGGGTATCCCATGAAACAACCTACTGTGACATTCGAGGAATAGTCGACCACTAAGTACACTTCCAGCAAAAGCATCACATGTAGGACCTGGAATCCCATGTATCTCCGTGCCTTCCAAGTGACAACCCCATAGCTGGTACTTCCGTTAAGTGAAGAGGATCGGGCTCTATTCCGTAGTCAGTTAAAGGCCTATGTTCGAGAACATTATCATGCTCTTGCACAAACTCTGGAATCTCCAATTGCCCTTTCTTAATATCATCCCATAAATACTGCAACCGGCTGACGTATTTGATTTTCCAGTACAATCTATAAAGCATTAGAAGCAGATCATTAGCATATGGAAAAAGCTTAAGCAATCCAGGACAAAACCAAGAGACAAGACTTCTATCGGTTTGATTTTAGCCTGCAGAAATAATCAAGTGCTAAGCCACAGAAGAAACAAGCCAAGGATATTATATTGTAATTCTTCTAGAAGGAAGATTCCAAAGTTACATTTTAGGATATACTAGATTTCGAGCAATGAAGGCATCAGTTTGTGCTCCAATATCAAAGTGAAAGAACCATTGCAAATTGATGGCAGGTCAAGCTTTCACTTGGCCCAATTGTAGCTGAACTTGAGGCATTACATATCCGAAAACTGAAACAAAACAACATCCGGTAGCTGTTTGGCAATTCCTAATTCTGAATTGAACTGCAGTAGGGAATGTAAATCTGGAATGTCTTAGCTAATCAAAAATTGGAACCTTATTCACAACTAGTGACAATCTTGTTGTTTTGAGTGCACATCACTAAATTTTTAAATTCAATAGCTCCAAGTCTACCTAACTGTGTATGACAAATATGATAACCTGTACCAGGGAAGAATTTATACGGTGCACCTATGCCTTAAGTAGTGCCTTTCTATAATCTAAATGCCAAACTGAGCGAGAAATTTGGTCTTCCAAGTCCAACACTATTACAACATTTACCAATGAGCTATTTATTTGTCCTTGAGAAGTATGAATTAGGAAGATAAATGCTGGAGTTAATTTCTAAACATCAAGAAACAAGCAAGAGAGGGATGCCATTCAAGGAAGATCACACATTATAACTAACTACTAGTTTGTATGGAATATTCGTCTTTGTAAATTGGAAATAATGTATCATGCAGTTACCCTCCACTTAGGAAGTAGCGTCCGAGTGTGGCTAAAACAAGTCTGGAACGCAGTCCTGGGTGCAAGAAATACACAACTTGTAGCCTATCCTTGAAATCTAATGGAAGTTCTTCATAAATCCACCGCAGGATGGATATTCCAGGATTGTTATCTTCTGAATGCACAGTGCTGTGCATGTATACTATACAGAATGGTTCTTCCGTTAGTTCTGTGATGAACTTGTGAAACACATATCTCTTCAAACGTTCCCCATCTATAACTGCAGCTGCAAATACAAATTTTACCCTTTTAAACTTAAAAATATCATATCTGCAATCGTAATATCTAAAATATTGTATAATCCCTTTTAAATCTATAAACCCTGAATATATATCATCAGTATTCCATTTTTTCGATTCAAAGAAAATTCATAGTGTTGAAAAAAAAATATAAACTTGATAACGAAAATCATTAGTTAATATTTGATGAGAGATAGATTCATCAACAATATGTGTGCGTGTGTGTGTAAACACGAAATATTGATAAGTGTTTCAATCCAAAGACAAATCATAGAGTGTGCGAAATAGAATGACAATATTGAAATTAGAATCAATAAGTTACTATTTGAAGGAGATATAAACTGAGCATTCATCAATGAAATATGCAAGATAAATTTGATGTCACAAATTTATTAAGAAAATATATAAAATGGTACTACGCAGAAATTTCAAGATTTTTCGAATCAGGTAAAAAATGAATAACCCTAGCTAGCATATAACAAAGTGAGATCCTACGACTTCGAAAGAAATAGGTTTAAGCCGCGTGCACGAACCAGGGAAATATTTTCCTACAATCCTGAGGATTCGGTTGCCGGCCTTGTCGGATCCTTGGAGACGGAAAACCTGAAGAGCCTCTAGATCCGAGAAATCTTCGTCGGAGGAAAGATAGGCGAGACAGTCATGCCACGCCACCACGTCTTCGTCCGTC
This sequence comes from Zingiber officinale, assembly GCF_018446385.1. Classification (NCBI taxonomy): domain Eukaryota; kingdom Viridiplantae; phylum Streptophyta; class Magnoliopsida; order Zingiberales; family Zingiberaceae; genus Zingiber; species Zingiber officinale. The sequence continues at coordinate 107,462 of NW_024589877.1, read as the reverse complement.
GCCGCCGCCTGGCGATCCGTCGGCGAGAGTAAGGAGCGGGCGTCCAAGCCGAGGTCCGACGCCAGCACCACCACCGAAAAGTCTTCGCCGGAACTTCCAGCCATTCCCTCGACTCCTACTTGGCTTTTCTGATTTTCTTACGCTTTTTTTCGACTTCCAATAAAAAGATTCGGTCAACAAAACAGACTTACATAAAATAATGGAAAATTTAAATAAAAAAGCTCTTTTTAAAATTAATATTAGATAAGAAAACATATAGCTATAAAATTGTTTAAAATTAATTCAACTTAGTTAAAATAAATTAAATGTTATTAAAAAAATAAATTGAAATTATAATAATTACAATTTAAAATAGTTTTTTATTCAAAAATAATTATAACAGTTTGTTTAAAAGTTTTTTTTTATATTCTAATAATTTTAGTCAACATTTTATATTTATGTCGATCAAAATTATTGTTGTATAATTAAAATAAAAAATGATAAAATGCTCTTTTATTTTTATAAATAGGACTCTTTTTTTGAATAGGAGTCCTTTTTAATTTTTTTACAAATAAATTTAATTGATATAAATTTTTTAGAAGGTAAATCAAATCAAATTTAAAATAAAATAAAATAAAATTTTAAATTTAATTTCATCTTGATTCAGATTGAATTAATACATCCAATAAATATATTTTAAGGATTTTATTGTTAACTATTAAGAATAGAAAATTGTTAATAGAACACACTTTCGAAAATGGTACACCTTTCAAGATTAACATTTACGAAATGAAATTATTTATTTCAATTAAGTTGAGCTTAAATTGATGATTATATGTAGGGGTGAGCATTCGGTTAATTTGATATTAATTTTATATAAATTTTTTTATTGTTATTTTAAACAAATTTAGTTAATTCGGTGTTAATTGAAATAACTAATTCGGTTAATTTAATTTTAGTAAAATTTTAACTTGATTCGAATAGCTAGTTTTTAAAAGTTTTTTTTATATTCTAATAATTTTAGTCAAAATTTTATATTTATGTCGATCAAAATTATTGTTGTAGAATTAAAATAAAAAATGATAAAATGCTCTTTTATTTTTATAAATAGGACTCTCTTTTTTTTAATAGGAGTCCTTTTTAATTTTTTGACAAATAAATTTAATTGATATAAATTTTTTAGAAGGTAAATCAAATCAAATCAAATTTAAAATAAAATAAAATTTTAAATTTAATTTCATCTTGATTCAGATTGAATTAATACATCCAATAAATATATTTTAAGGATTTTATTGTTAACTATTAAGAATAGAAAATTGTTAATAGAACACACTTTTGAAAATTGTACATCTTTCAAGATTAACATTTACGAAATGAAATTATTTATTTCAATTAAGTTGAGCTTAAATTGGTGATTGTATATAGGGGTGAGCATTCGATTAATTCGGTTAATTTGATATTAATTTTATATAATTTTTTTTATTGTTATTTTAAATAAATTTAGTTAATTCGGTGTTAATTGAAATAACTAATTCAGTTAATTCAGTTTTAGTAAAATTTTGATTTGATTCGATTAGCTAATACTAAATCGGTTTTCGATTAATTCGGTTAATTTATTGACCGAATTAACTGAATGCTCAATTGTATGCCCGAACCAATTTTGAACCGAGTTAGACTGAACTAGATAGACTCGGTCGACTGAGCTCAATTGAGTTAGGGTTTTGGATTTTTAAAGCTGCCTCCGTTCTTCTTTTTTCGTTTGGCCGCCGCCTCCTGCTCTCTCTCGTGAAGCCGGATTTTGCCGACTGCCTGCCCTTCGTCGCCTCGCCAGAGTCACTAGTCGGAGACACATCTCGACGTGGCATTATTTATCACTATCGGCAGATAAAGGCGGGTACTTCTTGCTTTATCTCTTTAGTATTTTGATCATAATGCATGAGCTTTATGTTCAGATAGTTGCTGTATCTATCTTGACTCCACTCTTATTTTTCCTGCATTTGATACTTCCACTCAATCTTTGAGCTACTCGTTTCTGTATCTATACAGTCTCTCGTTGCTATCGATGATATTTAGCAGATACTATATTACTAGGTATCAGATACCAGATACCAGACATTAGATATTAGGTATTGGATATATGAGCACCTGATACCATGTTTACATGTTTTAGTTTGTTGTTTATTTACACACCTTACTGAGCATGTTGGCTTCATGTAGCATACCGGTTTCTGTTTATATATATATGATGATTGTTGCATTGTTCGCATCATGTCATTGCATGCATTGCCGGCGACCTTGGCTCCCTTGTGGTTGAGACGGTCAACGGCTTGGGCCGCACGCTCGGGCACTCATGGGTAGTGATAGCTGGAGCGTGCCGCTTGTCCTGTCGTGCCCCACTCGCACACTCATGGGTAGTGATTGCTGGAGTCGTGGGCAGCAGGGACCCCCGTCGTAGACGTAGCTATTTAGCTATTATGCACCTGTCCATCTGGTCACTCGAGAGTAGTGGCGGCCTTTGGGTGGTACAGTTGTCATCGATCCGGCCTCTCGACCATACAGGGGTCATGGTGCAGAGAGGTGGGCGGGGTGACCATCCGTACATACGCTGTTGTTATTATATCTGCTGGTTGCTTACTTATGCTGTTGTTGCTTATCTATGCTGCTGTTGTTTATTTATGTTGTTATGCTGACATAGGTTGAGATATATACCCGTGATATATGTTTAGACACTGGTTTACCTATGGTAATTATGTATATACCTCACATGTTACCATGTAGATATGAGCAGTACTGTAGTAGGCATTTGCTACACCCTACATTCCATTACTAGCCTAGGATATGGTTTCAGGTATGAACACTTATTATGATATCACTGTAGTATCTGCTATTTCCATACGAGACTGTATATCTTTGTATCTCTAGTTCTTTACTATACTCATGCACTATCTGTCTATTACCCGCTGAGTCTTTATATTCACCACCCCGTATATTGATAATTTCGCCAGGTAGCAGGTAAAGGATTTATGGAGTCGCCTGGAGAGCCTGTCCGCCAGTCCCACGTCACATTCGAGGACGACCTTACGATTTTGATATTTCTTACGCTATTTGTATTTTGGGTTTTGTACTTGTTTATGTATTTGTGTTCTCTTGTATTTGGTTTGATATTATTGTGTCAAGCCGAGCCCGCTCGCAGTTAGTTGATTTATGTTTTGTGATCGTTATTTGTGATTTCCGCTGTGTTGATTTTAGTACAGCCGAGTGGGCTGATTATATAACTGCGTGGTTGTGTTTATTTCTGTTACAACCGAGTGGGCTGATTATATAACTGCGTGATTGTGTAAATATATTCCAGCCGTATGTGGCTGATGTATTTTGTATGTATGTATGCCTCAGATTGTCACCCGTACAGGGGAGATGCTGCCGAAATTTTTCGATAAGGACTCCTCTGGGGGTGTGACAATTTATTGGTATCAGAGCGAGGTTTACGATGCCAGATTCGTACATTTTGGATTTTCCGTGATTTTATTCCTCGAAGTGACTTTTTGGGATTTGGGACCAGGCGGCGGAGGAACACCTCCAAGTTATAGGCTGTAAGTTTTATAAGTACGAACTTATATTGTTTGTAGTACTTATTAGTGGATTACACCAGGTATGAGACGTGGTCGATCGGTAGCCGGTTCTCGTCGTGGTCCGGGACGACCACGAAAACAACCCATTGAGGCCGAGGAACCAGAACCAGTGACTCAGGAGGCGGATTCTTCTAGGGATCCAACTGATGTTGAGACGGTTAGTCGGGGACAAACCCATCAGACTCCTAGAGATCAGGGACGTCAGCCTCAGGAGATCCCTTCAGTCATACCATCTGGTAGAAATCGGGAATTTCAGCCTCAAGGGATTTCCTCCGGGATACCATCAGCATTTTCTACTCCTGCTACTACTGATTGGATGAGGGACAGAGCTCGGATACCGTTGCTGGCGAGGTCCGTCAAGGACAGATTTACCTTATATTTGGGCGGAGCAGATCCTTGGGCTGCTCGAAGCTGGTTGAAGAATTTAGAGAGCACCTTTGGGTACCTGAGTTGCACGGACGAGGAGAAAGTGGAACTGACAGCGTATCATCTCTGGGATCAGGCAGTCACATGGTGGGACATGCAGAAGACAATCTTTGGAGAGCAGCGCATCACATGGACGATGTTCCGAGATGCGTTTGAGCGGCAATATTTCCCAGCGACCTTCTGTCTAGCTCGACACCAGGAATTTCTGAGTCTCAAGCAGGGCGACCGGTCAGTGATGAAGTACAATGCTGAATTCTGTAGGTTGGCAGAATTTTGTCCTCACTTAGTGGCACAAGATTATGATCGTATGCACCAGTTCACTCAGGGTCTTGCAGCATACATTCGGATCCGGATGTCAGGATTTCCAGGTAGTTCCTACCGAGAAGTTTTGGATCGTGCGCTGTATATCGAGATGACTCAGCATCAGGTAAATCAGGAGAAAAGTAAGGACAAGCAGCTGTCGCAGAAGAGAGGGAATAAGGGTCAAGACTTGCAAGTTACTTCCGAAGGATCTTCTCAGCCACAGAAATCAGGGCGCACCACGGACGAGTCTACTAGTTCCCCTAAGAGAAATCGGAAGAATGATAATAGTGAAACCAGGTGTTTCCAGTACGGCTCGAAAAGTCACCTCAAGCCTGATTGTCCGTTGGATCACTCGATATGCTTCTATTGTAAGCTTCCGGACCATGAGAGTCGGGAATGTACCCTGAAGGCTCAGTTAGAGACTACTAAAGTTACCTTTCAGGGAGATCGACCCACCCAGCCATGGCAGCAGAGAGGATCTCAAACGAATCAAAGTGCTCCTCGTCAGCAGAGACCCCAGCTTTCTCAGGGACAGATATATCATGTGCAGGGTCAGGAACAAGCGACTATACAGTATTCTGCCGCAGTATCTTCTAATCAGGCATTTCCAGTACAGCAGGATTTTCATCCACCTCAGTCTTACTCAGCATACCAACAGCAGCCTCAGTCTCAGTATCAGCAGCGGGTTACCACACCTTCGATTTCAGCACAAACCACCCCAGGCATGCCACAGCTGAGCTCAGAGGAGGGTCGCGTTTATGCTGTCACACAAGAGGAGGCACAGGGAGTCGAGGGATTGGTCTTCCGAGGTATTATTTTACTTTATACGTTTATTATAGGATTATTAATAGATACTAGTGGATCACATTTGTTCATCTCTCAAGTATCTTTTCGGGGGGTGTTACTCACACGCTAGACACGAGACATAGCAGTATCTTTACCATATGGAGAGGTACTTGTTGTACGTCAAAAAGTCAGAGGATGTTATGTGCATTTCGATGGTTAGACACTGGTGGTGGATCTATAAGTGTTGGAAGTGATGAGACTTGACATTTCCTTGGGCCTTGAATGGATGGTCGGGAAACACGTCATTCGTATTTAACGCATTTAGGTTGTAAATTTAGGGACCAAATTTTTATTAGAGGGGGAGCATGTGAGATACGGTAAAATAAATAACAAAGAATAATAGGGGAAAAACCTATAATAATTTATGACAATTTTTAAATATTTTTCTGAATTTATTTGGGGATGGTATGGTAGAGTTTGAAGGGATGAAATTGTGAGGTAATGGAAGGTACCATTTGAAAGGGGTTTAAAGGGGAATTTATGCTAAGTGGAGAAATTAAACCCTACTATTTATATAGAAGCTACAGTGCTTAAAGCCCTAAAAACGCCGTCTCCTCCTCCTGTTCGCCCCTTCCGCCCGATTTCCGCCAAACCAGCCTCGCGACGGCGCCTCCACACTCGAGCTCACGGCGACGCATAGCCGCCGATCGCCCAAGCCCCCAGTCCGCTACCCCTGGTCTACAGCGTCACCGGAGGCTCTTCTCCTCAGATTACTGCTTCGCGTGAGGAATCTCCGGCCGGGAGGAGCGGATTTGAGCTCCGGTGACACCGAGGGTGGCATCGCTTGTGCCAGAGCTTGATAGTGGCGAGGACTTGTACTCCCGGCAGCTGCCTCATTTTCCCGAGCCTTAGAGCCAAGCCGATCCCGTCGGGTTTCCCTTCCGCCGCTTGTGGTGGCTCCTGGCAGTGAGGTAAGTTAGGGTATGGTGTTTGTTTGGGATTCTTTAGTTGGAACCTGTGTTTGGGGATGCCGGAATGAGAGGTTGGATTGACTGAGGTTCGGTTCTGGCATTGGTTTGCTGGGATAGGCTCGGCCACAACTTCCAGCTGCTGTTCTTCATCCGGGACTCATTGGGTAAGGTCTCTATCACTTTAGATGTTAAATCTGCAGACCTAGGTGTTGAATTCAAGTAGGATGTGGGCTGAATTGTGTGATTGCAATGGTTTGTAGCCCTGTAGGAGCTCTGATATGTGGATCTGCGACAGCGGGCGGTACCGGTGAGCTAGTGCCGGTGATTTCATCTCTCGACAGTGAGTCAACAGTGGGGAGTTTAGGTAAGGTATGTTATTCCGTTAGAAATTGGAAGTGTGGAAATAATTGAGATGTTTGTTTGATTGATGCTTAGATAATTGATAGCTGTAGGGTTTTTGCTAAAGAATGTGATAATTTTGGATTGTATCAGTTTATATGGAACACATTTATGAAGAGGTAATTGTTATGGTAGTAGTGATTTGCTAGGAATTGGGGGAGCTGAGGGCTCAAATTAGGGTTTGGGAATTGTTTTGGAGTAGATCAGTGTAGGGTTTAATTAGATAAGGAAGGAACCCAGATTAGCATGCCTGTTTTGAGTATTGGCTTAACTATTTGGTTCTATACGTATATGGTTAAAATCGATACGTTGATGCAGGACATTGATCAGGACGAGCGTCGTGACGAGATTGGCGTTGGATTCAGCCTACACTTAGAGGCGGGTACTTTTTACTTGTTTCTTTAGTTATTGTTCTTGGTGCATGAGTAGGCCAGATAAAGTAGAGGTTATCTTGACTCCACTCATTTTATTTCTTGTGCTTGATACTTTATCCACTCAATCTTCGAGATGCTCACTTTCTTATCTATACAGTCTCCCGTTGTTATTCTTGATAACTAGCAGATACTAGATGTCATGTTTACCTATTTGATTACTGTTTATTTATGCTTAGTATTGAGCATGCGGATCCATGTAGCATACCTGATTCCTGTTATATATATATATGATGACTGTTGCATTATTCGCATCATGTCATTGCATGCATAGCCGACGACTTTGGCTCCCTTGTGGTTGAGACGGTCGTTGGCCTGGGCCGCACGCTCGACCACTCATGGGTAGTGGTATCATGGAGCGTGCCGCATGTCCTATCATGCCCCCCACTCGCACACTCATGGGTAGTGTCTGCTGGAGTCGCGGGCAGCAGGGACCCCCGTCGCAGACGTAGCTATTCAGCTACTATGCAACTGTCTCCTCGGCCACTCGAGAGTAGTGGTAGCTGGAGTGGTGTACAGTCTGTCATTGTCCCGGCCTCTCGTCCATACTGGGGTCATGGACTTGAGGGGTGGGCGGGAGTGACCATCCGTGCATACGCTACTTTTTGATATACCTGCTTATGCTGTTTATGCTTACTTATGCAGTTCTGTTATCACATACCTGTTATATATGCTGTTTATTCTTCGTCGGCGCCGCTCCGGTTAGTACGCTAGCACTGCCACTGCGTAGTCCTGTGCTCCGCCCACGTTGCCCGGATGTTCCCCTCACCCGTACGCCGGGAGTCGCACATTGTGGCCCTCGTGCTCCCCCCGCCCTACTTTCCGGAGAGCACGTGCACTGTACCAATCGATCTCCCCCTTGCCCCAGGACGCACACACGACTTGTTTGCACCGTTGCCTGTTCGGTCGTCTTCTGCGCTGCTCGAGCAGCCGTTCGTCGTGCAGCTGCCGCCGCATATTCCTGCCGTACATGGAGTCGAAGCAGATAGTCGCCCTCCCATATCTATTGTCATGTAAAAGGAGGAGAGAAACAACCCCTGCCAAGCAACTGTGATCGTTGGCCCTTGCCGTAAGCGTCCAATGGTGACAGGTCATATGTTCCCCTTGGATAGTTCAAGTTTTATCATATCGTTTTTTGGGGGTGCTAACCTTGATTTTTAGTTCTAAGATTGAAACTCAGAGCTATTATTAGAGGTGGCAGTCACTCGTCGGTTAGTTAATTGAGATAAGCTCTTCCTCTTGTTTTGTTGTTGTCAATCTCTCTAATGGTAGTGGGTTTGGGTGTGTAGATGTGTAGAGGCAGTTGAGGATATAGAAGAGGAAATACTATCCTGATGACATCATATTGGATTGATGATATTATGACGATTTTATTAGTTTGCATTTCATTAGAAGAGGAAATCACAGATTGAGGTTTACATTGTTTTAATTTGGAGTTTTGAACAATGTTGTATCTTCGAGGTGACTTGTTAATATAATGGAGTAGGATATCATAGAGAGTTATATTATTGTGATGTCTCAGTGGTAGTAAGCTTGTTGATCTATCTACTTAGAGTATTTTATTGTAGTTGTATTCGTATACCTATTTGTTCCTTGTATTGTTGATTTTTGATAATTTGCATATATGAAAGATCATATGATGTGTGTTTATGCAATTATGTAGTGGTAACATATTATATCTTTTATCATAGTTTAGTTTATCTATATCGTTATCTGCACACAATATTATGTATGATGATTTTTGTGGTTGGTTCAATATGATATTGATTTAAGTGTTCAGCATGTAGTGATGTAGACTAATTAGGTTGTTTTTGGATGAATAGAGTAATGCAATTATTTATTGCCATGAGAGTTGATATATACTTATGAGAGTAGGTAGTTAGATTCATAGTCCTAGGTTAAGACATGGTGGTTATAGAACATAACCTAACATAACACTTAATATTCTACTTGTGGACGAGGGTTTTTGATGGATGATGATGGTTAAGGATACGCCTACAAGAAATGTTGATTTTAGCGTGATAAGGGTATTAGGCTGATTTGATTGTGCAATGACCAGCCTTAGGTTGATCTTTTTATCCAATTACTGCTATTACAATTATTGTTAAATATATCTTGCTTCTAATGATGTTAATTGGTTTGATTTTCCTGAAATTCAGTTAGCTGCTATGTGCTTTGTTTTGTAATGTCAATTGTTACATTTTCTGATTCTAGAATCTTGTAATTATTTTGCACATATATATTTGACTTAGCACTATGCTAGTACTATGCACGGGCACTTGAAACTTATAAATTCATGAAAATTGAACTTTTTTTCATTCATTTGGCTGATCTTTACTCCCTAATATCAATGTGCCTGATATTTTTTTTACTGTATAATTGTAGTGAAACAAAATCATTCAAGTGATGATAAAAAAAAGAGGGATTCTGCACTCCAGAGAATGATTACATTGTCTAAGGGAATCTCTCTGATGCACCTATGTGTTTCCCTCATTCTATGCATTATTGTTTTCTTGCATGATCTACATTTTTTGTTCCTCTTGTTTTAAATTTTGTTGGATTACTTTTTATTCTGCATGTGATCCATAAGTTTGCCCATTGATGAACATAGATTGATGATGAGCTATCTCCTGCATTTGCACTGAGCTTTTTTTTTGTGTTTTCATAACTCGTTGACATTAGAAAGATGATCAAGGTGTGGTATGATTTGGTATTGCTGCCATTTAATTTTCAATCAATGTTATTATCTTCACTTTCTCCTCAAGTTTCTTTCTCTATTTTTTTATTTTGTATTTACTACCAAACTTTCAAAATTATTGCTTATTACTGAATTCTCGGCATTTTTATTCTGGTATTTGTATAAGCCTGATGATTTTTTTTAAGAATGGATATCCGAAGATGATCTTTGTTGAAGTCTGATTAATTTTGGACTCCAGAGGCCAACTCTGTGGATTTTCTTTAGCATATGAAGGCTTTCATGGTGTCTTCTTTAAAAATGCATTTGTTGAGGTCTGATTAATTTTCTTCGCAAGCTATGATAGCACGCAGTATCTTTTCATACAATTGTTTGATCGAAAGTGTCTTTGACAAAGTTTGCAACTTGTGCTTTTCAATAATCTGTAGCTATCTAAATTGTATTTTTGATCACATTGTATGTTCTTTAATCTAGATTAATGTGCTCTGCAGCCACATAGTAATGGTTTCGACAATCATCTATGTCAATCAAAACACTTATGGTTCATTTGGAAGAATCATTTTGATGTAATCTGATTCTATCTATGTCCCTTATATCAATCTTTGAAATATCAAAATGCATTTTGATGCCATCTCCTAAAGCTCGTTTTTTGCTTTCTTAATTTAACAAAGTAGCAAGAATCTTAACCATTGCGCATAGAGATGAGTTCCTCTCATACGAACGTACACAAGATATTACTGCCAATCAAATGAAGCAGAGATCTCTGAACAAAAAATTAGAGATTCGTCACTCGAACAATTATTAGGCCGGGGAAAAACCCAATAAGTGTTTTTGATATGTAACATTTAGTATATTTACTAAAAAAGAACCACAAAATTTAGGACGAACATATATATATATATATATATTCATACCTAGAAGCTCAACTTGGTCAGTGCTTCAAGGCTGGGGAGCTCACCGTCGTCGAAGTCGCCTATGTCGGGAATGTCATAAGAAATGCTATCATTTAATTTATCAGTCGTGAAGAAAGGCTCCAATTCCATCCACAATGACTCGTGTAACAGCCGAGCCACTGAATTCCCGTTCTCCGACTTTGCCTCGGCAGCCACATCCTGGGCTTGGTCGGAGACTACCTCGAGGACCGACGAAGGAGAGGCTGGCAAGCTACTGTCGCCGGAAGCAGTGACAGCGGCCAGCGCCTTCTTCTCAGCCTGGAGAAAGCAAGCCGCTGCATCGTATGCCCTGGCGGCGTCCTCTGCAGTGTCGAAGGTACCGAGCCAGACGCGCACCCGGCGGATGGGGTCGCGTATCTCGGCCGCCCATTTCCCCCACTGCCGCTGCCGCACTCCCTTATGCCGGCGGTTAACAGCGCAACCGTCCGGGGTGCGGGACGTGTCCTTGGCCTTACGTGGGGCTCTACGTGTAACCGCTTTCCTGGAGTTCTTCCCCCAAGCAGTCTCCTCAAACGGAGAAGACAATGAAGGGCAGATTGGCAGCGGGATCTCGATCGCCGCCTTCCGGCGGCAGCCCACGGTGGCGATCTGTGCCTTCTCGTCGCCGCTCGACTCGGTCAGATCCAGGTCATCGTAGATCACGCGGAGTCTTCTGGAGGTGGGCTTGTCCTTGCTCAAAACCTTTGCTCGGCACTTCCCCAGCCTCTCTTTCAGGTCTATCATCACCCTTCGCGAGCCTCCTCATCCACCAAAACCGCTTCGAGAATCTTCCTCGTCCTCTTAGATCTCTCGGCCTGCGATTGGAAAGACACGCAGCTTAAACCCGCCCGTCGAGAGACGAAGCTTAAACCCGGAAAAGTAACGCGTTCGTTGTATTTATACCAGGCGAGAAATTGGGGGAAAAAAGAGACGCGAGTCATTAAACGGCACCCGTCGGCGGTTTAAGAAAGAGGAAACAGAATAATAAATAATGACATAAATCTGCGATTAATAGGTAGATTATAACAGCAGTTAAGGAAATATGTGTGGATCTTTATGGAAACAAATACGTTGATTTGCCAGCCAAGGTCTCCTTTGTCAATCTGTAATAGGACATATATATCCATCTTTGAATTAAAGTATATAGAAAACCGACGAATTAGGGTGTTTTGTTTGGAAAAAGAAAATCTCACTTTTCAGGAAAATTAATGGCAGCTGAGTTTTTCAGGAATTATATATATATATATATATATATATATAATTTTGGGTGGGGGAGTTGATAGGAGAAAAGTAAATTAGCTAAATAATTTACAAAACACTTTTAATTATTAGAATTATAAAAAATATATTTAAAAAAAATTAAAGAATGTCTCATTGAATTTTTCAATACTATAGTAATGATTATAAACAATTTATTATAAAATGAATTATGATAAATTATTTTTTAATTAAGTTTGTCAAAAAAATATTATATATAGAATAATAATGAAGTTATTTTTTTAAAAAAAATCTTATACAATTTCATTCGTATGAAGTCTGAATGTATACAATTTCAAATATATATTTTAGGGAGTAAAATAGAATAAAAATTATATATATATATATATATATATATATATATATATATATATATATATATATATATATATATATATATATATATATATATCATTTGTTTTTTAATGCATGAAATTGATATTATTTATCAACTAAATATGAAAATAAAAATTCTATTCAATATTTTATTTAGAAATGAAACTAATTATTTATTCTAATTAAAAAAATCGATGGTACCCATCCTTTTACATTTCCGGCTGCCTCTTCAATTTTTTCAACAGCCTCTTCAATTTCTCCGGCGGCAATTAGAAATTGACAACATACGATAAATCTGCCAATCTTGGACGAAGCTTAAACTTAAAAACTAAGGCAGAGTAATTGTTAGAAATGTAAAGATGAATACGTTCATCCCTAATATCCGCCAATTTATCCCAAAATTAATACAGAAAAGATTGTTGGATATTGGGGTCTAAATAGACCAATACGATTGTGAGGAGGAAAAATCGGAAGCCATCAATTGTTGAAAGTCGTAATTGACTTCAAAATTGAAATCTACGTTTCGCGTAGATAGATTTAGACTATTAATTTGCTCAAAACCGATTAAGGGTGAATGAAAAATTAATGTTCAAAGTCGGCCCAAAATAACGTTGGTTATTCATTAAGGAAATGCAAGGGAGAATAGTCCCACATCGGAAATTTCCGATGTGCATTCCTTACTTATTAATGATGTTGAGTTATTGGAGTTAACTCAGAAAAGTACCAGGTACTCTCTGCTCAGGGGCGAGCAGGTGCTCGCACCTGTGAGCCCGCCACCAGCCACGTGCGCAATGGGCGCTTTGTAGGCGCACTTTGCATGTCGCGAGGAGTTTAAATTTATGCTCCAGGTGACATTGCAGTGCCTACATGGCACTCGGGTAACGTGTCAGGCTAGTACCTGACATGGCAGTGGCAAAGGGAGATGACTGGACAGTTGGTTGGGCGAACGGATGGCAGCCGTTGATCAACGTTGATCAAAGAAGTATGGTGGATCGCTTGTGATGCGATCTAGAGCGTTGGATCACAATGAGTCACGATCTGACGGCTTGGGATGAGACATGATCTGAAGCATCGGATCAATGGATCCAGATCCGATGGCTGATAGATCTGAGGGTCACAACTCTTAGATCTGATGGATGAGATTAAAGGGGCTATGTGAAGGGTTATAACTCTTCAGTCCGGACGGCCCAGATTAATCCACCCAAAGGTCACACCCCTCCCTAAAGCCTCTTCCTTCTGTATAAATAGAACCCTCCAGATTGGAATCAAATAACTCAACTTAATCTTCTCTTCCTCAAGTATTCACTCACTCATCTTGTGCATTCAAGAGTCCAAGAAGCCTGCGAGAAGGTTCGCTGGTCTCGGAAGTCGGAGTGCTACGATTCCGAGACGATTGTCGTCGTTGTATCTTGGGAACGAATTGTAACAATCTGTTAAGCACCGTAGCGGAGCAATATCGTTTACGGAGATAGTGTCGAACACTAGCCTCGACGATCAGTTTGCATACTCCGGAATTTACCGGAAACAACAAAGATAAATAAAAATAATTGAGAAGGCACGGGTGGAGTGGAAAAACAACACAATTGTGTATTTATACTAGGGAGAGCTCAACATAATAGGAAAATCAGCTCACGTAGGTTAAACGGTACAGTCAACGGTAAGAAAAAAAAAATCGTCAGTGGTTAAATGACGATGCTCTTATTATTTTTTAGAAGAAAATAAAAAAAAAAACTGAATCAAATTTTTAAATTTGAACAGTTTGATCGATTTATTCGAACTTTTACTCAGCCCTAAATTTTTTAACAATCAATATGAAATCACGGTGAATTATGGGAAATCACTTATCTTCTCTCTGTTAGGATCTTATGCACTTCTAATATTGCTTTACTTGCTGAAAAGCTTCGGCATCATCGTAAAAGCTTTTTAGCGGTGTCAATATTGTAGAACTTCCCTAATCTGAAATTATTTGCAATCAATGATATCAGAGAACTATAGTAGAAAGCCTTATGAATTGGCATACTGATATCTTTTTTGTCGCCGAATTTTGTGTGAATTTTTGCCAACTTATATCTATTTACAACTCTAAAACTTAAGAGACGCTTATAGTTAGAGGCCTTATGAACTACACACCGATGCCTATCTTTTTTTTTTTTTTTCTTGGCAAATTCTTTGTGCAACTCGGCTAACTTACCCTATTTATATATATCGGCCGTGCTTCATAAGCATTTTCTTAAAGTACATTCTGGACCTAAACTATTGATCTGCATTATGTTTTTGTTTTTACACATACAAGTTGACATGATGTATTGAGATAGTATTGCACTTTTGCAAAATCATTATCTGTATTTTGTTATATATATATATATATATATATATATATATATATATATATATATATATATATATATATGATGTATTGAGATAGTATTGCACTTTTGCAAAATCATTATCTGTATTTTGTTATATATATATATATATATATATATATATATATATATATATATATATATATATATATATATTATGGGCCCAAAGGGAATTATGAAAAAGAAGAGGGTCATTTTGGTCTTTTTTAAGTGTGAAGGGTTTTGGTGTTTATGCGCTACTGTTCATTGTGCGGAGAAAATGAGTCACTGCTCTTCTCCCCTTCTCTCCCTCTCATGTGCCTCTCCTCGCCGACGCCGACCGTTTCTCCTCTCCCCCTCCCTCTCTGGTCATTCGCCGAGGTAGCAGCCGGAGTCATTCACCTGGAGGAGCATCGTGCCTCCTTCTCCTGTGAGAAACCGCAGCTCTCTCACGTCGGCACCGCCACCGCCTCACGCCCACGCACAAGGATGGTTCGCAGCATCGACACTACCGCCGTAGACGAAGGGGCGCACCTCCTCCTCTTCTTTGTCGCCGGGGCCTCTCACGCAACCCTTGTCTCGAATGCCGCCGCCGCAAATGCCTTGGGCGTCTCTCGTCGTCTCGCCGGAGGCTAGTTTTCTTCTGCCACGAAGGCACGCCTCTGCTCGCGCCTCCCGCTGCCGACGTCGCCTCCATCACTCCACAGGGCACGCCGCTTCACCGCCCAGCGTGGCTCGCCGCATTTCCTCGCTCCATGATGATGCCAAGGCCGAACACACACTGCCTTCTCTCTAGGCGTCGTCGGTAGCTCCGATCAGTCGCCAACTGACCACTTCAGAGCAAGACCAGTCTCGATCTGCATCTGATTCCCATCATCGCAGCCGACCTTTGAGCCACAGCAGTGCCCCATCGTCGTAGACAACCCTCGATCTGCGCTGTCATACACTTCCGACGTCGATCCGATATTCTATCCATGTCGGCGCACGCTGGTTCGACACTTGAGCCACCGCCGATCCGGCCTTCGGGCCACTACTATTGCACTCTGCCACCATGATCTATGTTCTGCCCCGTGTGCTGTGTTCCAGCCATCGAGCCGTTGTGTTTCGGGTTGTGAGTTACGGGTATTACCCGGCCTGCGTGTCGTGTTTCGGTCAATGAGCCGCTGGGGTATGTCGGCCTAGGTACCGTTGTCATATTTCGGTCTACATGCCGCCTTTTAGATCCATGCTACACCCGACTCCATGTTGTTGCCCCCAGATCCGGCTTCTCAGCTGACTCACACGCATCTACCCTTCAGGGCCGCGACGACTCAATCAGCATCGTGACCAGCTCACCGATCCATCCGAGGACGCCTCCCCCCCCAGGCCAGGGTACATCACTGTACTCATTCTGTATTTATTTCGTTGTTCTACTATTATTCGACTGCTTATATATTCGTGGGACCCTCCTCAAGCATTGGGGTACCAAGGACTGAGGCAACCCGATCGATGACTACAAGTACTGTTGACCAGAGGCCCTATGATGACTTAGTCAACATAAAAGACAGCTCATCATTCGGGTCATAGAGATGCAGCCAACATTCCAACCACGTCATTCCGGCAGTTCCGTCTTCTCAGATTTCCAACAAGATCAAAATACACACACACACACACACACACATATATATATTGATCCGGCGGTAAGAACAGGGGACTCCCGTTCTGGGGGGGTCAACGCCACGTGGAAGTCAAAGGGCTAGGTGGCCAACTGGATAAGGGTGGGTCGACCGCCCGGACGACCCACCGGTGGCTAAATGATGGCAAAAGGTGCCCCGGCTGGAGTCGGGGTTCCGACGCTCGCTGAACAGGATCATAGGGCCAAGCGGATGGCACGCTCGGGCGAAGACATAAGGTAGCATACTGCGAACAGTCCCCACATAGCACATTATCGAGGATCTCCCAAGCATACTAGTGCATATGGAAGGCCGGACGTGATGTGAGTGCCGACCGGCCGGACGCCCCGACATGGAGTAGGGAGAGAAGGACAAGGAACATCTTTTGACAGCTGTCATGCTCTAGGACTAGGCCGTACTCCAAATCTTATGACAGGGGGTTCTGCTGTCCCATCGAAGACGTGCTCAGACTGTAGCAGTATGGGGTCAGGTAAGCTCACTGACAGACCTTTACTGGGGTATGAGCTGAGGACACGTGTACACCTCGGTATGTGTGCACCCGCTTCTCCATAGCCCTATATAAAGGCTCATATCCTTCGCCGGAGGTACGCATTGTACGATTCTTGGAGCCACTTTCTTGTTGAGCTTTGCCTGACTTGAGCGTCGGAGGGTCGCCGCCGGGAACCCTTCCCGGCCCGACTTCTGTGCAGGTTCGCCGGAGGACCGTACTCGGGGAGCGCCACGTGCCCAGCGTCCGTTGATTCAGCTTTCGGACAAGATCAATTTGGCGCCGTCTGTGGGAACGCTCCTGCATCCGATCGGAAACAATGGACGAAGCTGGACGACCGCACTCGGTGATGCTCTCCACAGAGGAGCTCGATGCTTTGATCGAGACAAGAGCCGCCAAGCTCATGGAACAGAGACAAAAGTCACAAGCCGAGCGGGCGGAGCAGCAAGCGACATCAGCATCAGGCGGCCGAGCGGAAGCACCGCAGGCCACAGTTGCATTCCATTGGGCCCTATTTCGCACCCCTGAAGCCGCAGCAACTAATCGAGATCGGGGATCTTCTTCGAATGAAATGCCAAGACGAGACGACAAAAAAGGGAAAGCCCCCCGAACGGACGCATCGCCCGAGCGAATCAATCGCCAATTTTCATAGGCTATTCTACGAGATGCTCTGCCCAAGCACTATGTGCCTCCGACGATCGGCGAATACAATGGAACCACCAATCCAGATGACCATTTGGGTAAGTTTGATAACACGGCAACCCTGCATCAATACACAGATGGGGTGAAGTGTCGGGTTTTCCTCACCACCCTCTCTGGATCGGCTCAACGGTGGTTTCGGAGACTGCCGGACGGATCCATGTCAAGTTTCAAAGACTTCCGAACGGCTTTCCTCCACCACTTCGTAAGCAGCCGGCGCTATCAAAAAACCAGTGTTAGTCTGTTTGCCATCAAACAGGAAGCCCCCGAATCGCTCCGAGCCTACATCCAGCGGTTCAACAAAGTGGCCATGGATATTCCAACGGCCACCTCGGAGACCATGATGAATGCCTTCACACAAGGCCTCGTGGATGAGGATTTCTTCCGATCACTCATTCGGAAGCCGCCCCGAGACTACGACCACATGCTACACCGGGCCAACGAATACATCAACGTGGAAGAAGCCCAAGCAGCCCGGAAAAAAGAAACTCCAACCGAGCGGGCTCCCCCTACCGAGCGAAAGCAGCACGCCGCTCATCAGCCACCTAGAGGACCGAGGGCCGAAGCAATCCGCTCCCCCCATGCTAGGTCCCACGTGCAAGAGGTAGCTGCCGCTCGGCCCAAGCCAAAGAAGAAATGGACCCCAATGTTCTGCTCCTTCCACCGGACGGATACGCACAACACAAGAGATTGTCGAAGTCTTCCCTTGATCGCTCATCCCGTTCCCCAGAGTGGCAGTCGTCGATCGCCATCAGCCGACAGGCAACAGAGGCCTCGTGAAGCCGATCGGATGCAAGTTGACAGGCGACAACAACAGACTCCCGAGCGGCATCGCTCTCCGAGGCGGGAGAATCTCTGGATGTCTAGAGAACGACCCCGACAGTCCGCTCGGGAGGAAGAAAATAGAAGTAATACTTCCCGAGGCGAGATCAACATTATTGCTGGCGGGCCGACCGGAGCGACTCTAACCGAGCAAGGAAGGCGAGCGTCCGGCAACTCCAGATCCATGCGGTCGGCTGCAGCCAGGAACGGGCAAGTGGACCCGAAATCAGTTTCAGGCCCAGGGACTTGGAAGGAGTTGAAGTCCCCCACGGCGACGCTCTTCTCATCAAAGCGGTAATACCCAATTACACTATTCACCACGTTTTTATTGACACAGGAAGCTTGGTCAATATCATATTCAAAAAGGCATTCGATCAACTGCAAATTGATCGAGCCGAGCTGCTGCCCATGACAACCCCCCTTTACGGGTTTACGGGCAATGAAGTTCAGCCGGTCGGACAGATCCGGATGGCCATATCGCTGGGAGAGGAGCCGCTCAGAAGGACGCGTACTGCAAACTTTGTCGTGGTGGATTCTCCGTCGGCATACAACGTCATATTGGGGCGACCAACTCTCAGTGAATTCCGAGCGGCCGTTTCCACCTTCCACCAGAAGATCAAGTTCCCCGTCGAGGACAAAGTGGGAGAAGTACGAGGGGATCAACTGGCAGCTCGGCGATGTTACGTCGAGATGGTCCGAGCAGAAGCAAATGCCGCTCGGAAAACGCCCCGGATCGAGGTGAACGCTATCACGGAAAAGCCACCCTCTTTGATTTATGAAGAAAAAGAGGAAGTGCAAATTCACCCGACCCGATAGGAGGCCACGACATTCATCGCGTCCGATCTGGAGGCGAACTAGAAGGAGGAAGTGATCCAATGCCTCCAGAGAAATGGGCGACGCATGAGCTGCCCGGAATTTCACCAAGTATAGCGCAGCATGAGCTCCATGTCCGACCGGATGCTCGGCCGGTGAAGCAGAGAAAGAGGAATTTCAGCGCCGAACAGAATGTCATCATCCGAGCGGAAGACAGTCGAGCTCCGACGTTAAATATCGAGAGACGAGCCGACGTCTATAAATAATCCGAGCGGAAGACCGTCGAGCTCCGACGTTAAATATCGAGAGACGAGCCGGCGTCTATAAATCATCTGAGCGGAAGACCGTCGAGCTCCGACGTTAAATATCGAGAGACGAGCCGGCGTCTATAAATCATCCGAGAGGAAGACCGTCGAGCTCCGACGTTAAATATCGAGAGACGAGCCGACGTCTATAAATCATCTGAGCGGAAGACCGTCGAACTTCGACGTTAAATATCGAGAGACGAGCCGGCGTCTATAAATCATCCGAGCGGAAGACCGTCGAGCTTCGACGTTAAATATCGAGAGACGAGCCGGCGTCTATAAATCATCCGAGCGGAAGACCGTCGAGCTCCGACGTTAAATATCGAGAGACGAGCCGGCGTCTATAAATCATCCGAGCGGAAGACCGTCGAGCTCCGACGTTAAATATCGAGAGACGAGCCGGCGTCTATAAATAATCGGAGCGGAAAACCGTCGAGCTCCGACGTTAAATATCGAGAGACGAGCCGGCGTCTATAAATCATCCGAGCGGAAGACCGTCGAGCTCCGACGTTAAATATCGAGAGACGAGCCGACGTCTATAAATCATCGGGGAAAACCGTCGAGCTCGACGTTAAATATCGAGAGACGAGCCGCGTCTATAAATCATCCGAGGAGCCGAGCTCCGACGTTAAATATCGAGAGACGAGCCGGCGTCTATAAATCATCCGAGCGGAAGACCGTCGAGCTCCGACGTTAAATATCGAGAGACGAGCCGGCGTCTATAAATCATCCGAGCGGAAGACCGTCGAGCTCCGACGTTAAATATCGAGAGACGAGCTGGCGTCTATAAATCATCCGAGCGGAAGAGGCCAATAAAAAGGACTGCAAGTGTCCAACTCGCCGTCAATATCGTTCGACCGTCTCTACGTTCCTCTCGGTTCAGAACCCGAGTGATCTCTGCTATCAAAGCGGAATATTACATATATAGCCGAGCGGAAGGGCAACGCCAAATACTTCGTAAAAAACCCCTTTCGAATACCAGAGGTGTGATAATAGGCGAGCGGGCAACACGTATTAACTAGCAAAAGGACAAAGTACGCGAAAGGAAAACATTGCATTAAGATTAAAACTTTAGGCCGAGCGGCCTAAGTACAAAAAAAGATCATTTTTTGGCCTAGCGGCCTAACTACATATAAAGACGTCTACTCAATGTAATCATAAAGGTCCTTGGGGATTGATCCGGTTGTAAGAACAGGGGCCCCCCATCCGGTGGGGTCAACGCCACGTGTAAGTCAAAGTGGGAGGTGGCTGGGCGGCGAGGGGCGGGTTCGACCGGTCGGGCGGCCGGTCGGTGTCCAGTTGATGGTTAAAGTTATGGGTCAGGTAAGCTCACTGACAAGCCCTTACTGGGGTATGGGCCGCGGACACGTGTACACCTCGGTATGTGTACACTCGCTTCTCCGCTGCCCTATATAAATGCCCTCATCCTTCGCCGGAGGGACGCGTTCTAATATTTGGAGAGCCACTTTTTCACTGCTTGCTTGCCTGACTTGAGCGTGGGAGGGTCGTCGTCGGGGACCCCTTCCCGGCCCGACTTCTGTGCAGGTCCGCCGGAGCGCCGTCCGACCGGCCGAGGATCTACGTCAACTGTCAGGAGAGCGCCACGTGCCCAGCGTCCGTTGGTTCAGCGATTCGGACAGGATCAATTTGGCGCCGTCTGTGGGAACGCTCCTGCATCTGAGCGGAAACGATGGACGAGGCTGGACGACAGCATACGGTGACGCTTTCCACGGAGGAACTCGACGCTCTAATTGAGTTGAGGGCCGCTAAGCTCGTCGAAAAGAAACAGAAAGCACCAGCCGAGCGGGCAGAGCAGCAAGCAACATCAGCATCAGGAGGCCGAGCAGAAGCACCTCAGGCCACCGTTGCATTCCCTCGGGCCCTATTCCGCACTCCTGAAGCCGTAGCAACTAATCGGGATCGGGGATCTTCTTCGGATGAAAGGCCAAGACGAGACGACAGAAAAGGGAAAGCCCCCCGAGCGGATACATCGCCCGAGCGAATTAATCGCCAGTTCTCAGAAGCCATCTTGAAGGATCCTTTGCCAATGCACTACGTGCCCCCGACGATCGGCGAATACAATGGGACTACCGATCCAGATGATCATCTGGGTAAATTCGACAACACTGCTACCCTTCACCAATATACGGATGGGGTGAAGTGTCGAGTTTTTCTAACCACCCTCTCTGGATCGGCTCAACGATGATTTCGGAGGCTGCCAGATGGATCCATCACAAACTTCAAGGATTTTCGAACGGCCTTCCTCTATCATTTTGCAAGCAGTAGGCGTTATCAGAAGACGAGTGTCAGCTTGTTCGCCATCAAGCAAGAGCCAAGAGAGCCGCTCAGAGCTTATATCCAGCGGTTCAACCGAGTGGCCATGGATATTCCAACGGCCACCTCGGAGACCATGATGAATGCCTTCACACAAGGCCTAGTGGATGGGGATTTTTTCCGATTGCTCATTCGAAAGCCGCCCCGAGACTACGACCATATGCTACACCGAGCCAACGAGTACATCAATGTGGAGGAAGCCCAAGCAGCCCGAAAAAAAGAAACTCCAACCGAGCGGGCTCCTCTTGCCGAGCGGAAGCAGCATGCTGCTCACCCACCCAGAGGACCAAGAGCCGAAGCAATCCGCTCCCCCCATGCCAGGTCCCAAGTGCAAGAGGTAGCTGCCGCCCGGCCCAAGCCAAAGAAGAAATGGACCCCGATGTTCTGCTCCTTCCACCGGACGGATACGCACAACACAAGAGATTGTCGAAGTCTTCCCTTGATTGCTCAACCCGTTCCCCGGAATGGTGGTCGACGATCTCCCTCATCCGATAGGCGACAGAGAACTCATGAAGCCGATCGGACTCAAATTGACAGGCGAAAACAACAGACTCCCGATCGGCATCGCTCTCCAAGGCGTGAGAATCGCCGAATGTCTAGAGAACGGTCTCGACCGTCCGCTCGAGAAGAAGAAAATAGAAGTAACACTTCCCGAGGTGAGATCAACATCATTGCTGGCGGACCGACCGGAGGTGACTCTAACCGAGCAAGAAAGGCGAGCGTCCGACAGCTCCAGATCCATGCGGTCGGCTGCAGTCAGGAACGGGCGAGCGGACCAGAAATTAGTTTCGGACCCAGGGACTTGGAAGGAGTTGAAGTCCCCCATGACGACGCCCTTCTCATCAAAGCGGTAATAGCCAACTACACTATTCACCGCGTTTTTATTGACACAGGGAGCTCAGTCAATATCATATTCAAGAAAGCATTCGATCAACTGCAAATTGATCGAGTCGAGCTGCTGCCCATGACAACCCCCCTTTACGGGTTTACGGGTAATGAAGTTTAGCCGGTTGGATAGATCCGTCTGGCCATATCTCTGGGAGTGGAGCCGCTCAGAAGGACGCGCACAGCAAACTTCGTCGTGGTGGACTCTCCGTCGGCATACAACGTCATATTGGGGCGACCTGCTCTCAGCGAATTCCGAGCGGCCGTCTCCACCTTCCACCAGAAGATCAAGTTCCCCGTGGATGACAAAGCGGGAGAAGTACGGGGGAGATCAACTGGTCGCTCGGCGATGCTACATAGAGATGGTCCGAGCAGAAGCCAATTCCGCTCGGAAGACGCCTCGGATCGAGGTAAACGCCATCACTGAAAAGCCTCCCTCTTTAGTTTACGAAGAAAAAGAGGAAGTGCAGATACACCCGACCCGATCGGAGGCCACGACCTTCATCGCGTCCGATCTGGAGGCGAATCAGAAAGAGGAGGTGATCCAATGTCTCCGAAGAAACCATAATGTCTTCGTCTGGTCGACACATGAACTGCCCGGAATTTCACCAAGTATAGCACAGCATAAGCTCCACGTCCGACCGGATGCTCGGCCTGTAAAGCAAAGAAAAAGGGACTTCAGCGCCGAGCAGAATGTCATCATCCGGGCGGAAGTTGAGAAGCTTCTGGAGGCCGACCATATACGCGAGGTGCAGTTCCCGAGCTGGTTGGCTAACGTAGTATTAGTCTCCAAGCCAGGCAACAAGTGGAGAGTGTGCATAGATTTTCGGGATCTCAACAAAGCTTGCCCGAAAGATTTTTATCCTTTGCCCCGGATAGATCAGTTGGTGGACTCTACGGCCGGCTGCGAATTAATATGTATGCTTGACGCTTACCAAGGCTATCATCAAGTGCCGCTCGCTCGGGAAGATCAAGAAAAAGTTAGGTTCGTTACAGCCGACGGCACCTATTGCTATAAGGTGATGCCGTTCGGATTGAAGAACACGGGAGCCACGTATTAACGCTTGATGAACAAAGTGTTCAGAGAGCAGATCGGGCGGAATCTAGAAGTATACATGGACGACATTCTCATCAAATCCGTTCGAGCGGCCGACCTCTTGGAAGACATGAAGGAGACTTTCCGAACACTGAGGAGGTATGACGTTAAACTAAATCCCCAGAAGTGTCTATTCGGAGCAAAAGGAGGACGCTTCCTAGGTTACATAGTGACCGAGCGGGGTATTGAAGCAAATCCCAGCAAGGTGAAAGCTCTACAAGACATGCCGCCTCCAAGTAATTTGAGGGAAGTGCAGCGTTTGACCGGTCGGATAACTGCCCTGTCTAGGTTCATCTCCAAAACCGCCGACCGGAGACTGCCTTTCTTTAAAATCTTGCGCAAAGCCGCCAAGTTTCAATGGGACGAAGAATGCGATCAGGCGTTCGAAGATCTGAAGACATATTTGAATTCTCTTCTGATACTAGCCAAGTCAGCTGCGGGTGAGCCACTTTGTATCTACTTATCTTCTACTGAACAAGCCGTCGGCTCAGCATTAGTAAGGCCGAGCGGAGAAGAGCCAGTGTATTTTCTGAGCCATATTTTAAAAGATGCTGAATCTCGCTACACCGGGCTCGAGAAACTTGCTTTCGCTTTGGTCCTCGCCGCTCGGCGCCTCCGTCCTTATTTCTTGGCTCATACTATCATCGTCCGGACGAATAGCCCGTTGGGAAGAGTGCTGTTGAATCCCGAAGCGTCCGGACGGCTCATCAAATGGACAACCGAGTTGAGCGAGTTCGACATTCAATACCAGCCTCGGTCGGCGATAAAAGCGCAGTCCTTGGTGGATTTTGTCACCGAGGTACAAAGACCAGAGCCCGAAGCCATGTGGAAGGTATTTGTAAATGGATCCTCCACTCGGCTCGGGAGCGGTATTGGTGTCTTATTGCTGTCTCCCCAAGAAGAGAAGATGCACTTATCCGTCAGGCTGGATTATATAGCTACGAATAATGAGGCAGAATATGAAGCCCTTATAGCTGGCTTACAGGCCGCCCGGCATGTAGGGGCCGGACGGGTAACGCTCCATTCAGACTCCCAACTGGTCGCTCAGCAGCTCACAGGTACTTTTGAAATCAACAACGCTCGACTCAAGCTTTATGCTCAAGCCTTCGAGAAACTTAGAGCCGACTTCAGAGAAGTTATTATCCAGAAGATACCCCGAGCGGAGAACCAAGCGGCTGATGAGTTAGCCAAACTTGCAAGCTCAATAACGTCGATCGCCATCCAGCAGCCAATTGAACAAGTATCTTTGGTGGCGCACGTCGACCGGATGGAGGGCCTCACGTTGCCGAGTGACTGGAGGACACCCATCACGGAGTTTTTGCGCTTGGGCGCCACCCCGTCCGACCGGAATGAAGCCGAGCTGTTAAGGAGGAGAGCCGGTCGGTTCACACTCATTGGTGATCAGCTCTATAAGAAGGCTTTCTCTCGGCCGCTGTTGAAATGCGTGAGCTCGGAAGACTCGGATTACATCCTCCAAGAAGTGCATCAAGGATCGTGTGGTGGGCATCCGGGCGGACGATCACTAGCTAAGAAGATCCTGCTGGCCGGATACTTCTGGCCAACCTTACAAGCAGACGCCGCTCGGACCGTGTCGACGTGCCTATCCTGCCAGAAGTATCACAATGTCTCCCATCGACCGGCGGAGGAAATGAAGGCGTCAACGGTCTCATGTCCGTTTGATCAGTGGGGAATGGATATTGTGGGTCCATTCCCTATGGCGACCGGGCAGCGGAAATTTTTACTTGTGGCAGTTGATTATTTTTCCAAGTGGGTGGAGGCCGAGTCGCTAGCCAAGATTACCGAGCAGATGGTCAAGAAGTTCATCTGGCAGAACATCATCTGTCGGTTCGGCATCCCTCGTCGACTTATTTCCGACAACGGGCGGAAGTTCACAGGAAAATTGCTCGAAGATTGGTGCAAAAGCTTCGGCATTGAGCAACACTTCACATCTGTGGCCTATCCCCAAAGCAAAGGTCAAGCCGAAGTAGCCAATCGGGAAATTGTTCGTATTCTACGCGCTCAGCTCGACCATTTGGGAGGAAGTTGGGTGGATGAAGTGCCGGGCAACGGCGCCAAAATTTGATGTCAGCCATTTTCATGTCACTTGGCACATCAAATTAATTAAGATTGAAACTCATTAAAATTAATACAAGCGTTGTAGCAACGAGTCCCGAGTCGTATTTTTTTCCAAGGTTTACTAGCAAAATATATGTGTGAGCAGAGACAAGAAAGATCAACCTCATTCAAACATGATTCTACTCCATCCTTTCAAGTACACACAAAACAGAGGTAACATTCATCATCTCAAATTAAGTATCTACAATCAAATTCATTCACAGCACAAACAAATTCGGATCCAAGCATCATTGAAGTTTTTGAATTAAAACTACCCCTAACTTGTGAATTGATACATGGAATTAAAACTAGAATTCAAGCTAAGTTATCAGCTAACTACTGGTTAGAATTTAGAAGTTCAAAGAAAATCAGGATCTCAATTAGAAATCAGAAATGGGGTTTGCAAAGCAGTAATTAACAAATTCAGAATTGAAAGAAACAAGTTAAACAGAATTTAATTGCAGAAATGTGATCTAAAGGGACAAAGCTATAACTACTCAGTTCAGATTTAAAAGAAACAAGGAATCCGATGACAAAATCTGAAGAAACAAAAATGCAGAAATAATAAATTGCAGAATTTGAATCTAAACCATCTCTACTCAAATCTACTCTTCTAATGAGTCTTTCCTTGCCGTCACACAAGGAACATGAATGAAGAAGCTCTCAAACACTTAACTCAGTTCAGAATTCCCCAACACCGAAGAAAATCTTCCCGGAAAAGCTGGTGAAGAATGAATCTGCCAAGCTCGAAATTCTGCAGATCTGAAGAATGCAACCTCTGAATCGATGCTCTCTGATGGAGGGCGAGCCACTGTCACCAAGGAATTCCTCCGATGATGGCTGAAGCAGAGGAAACTCACGGACAGATCTGAGCTCCGGAGAGATGTTCGCCGGCGCGTGCAGATGATTAAGACTTGGAAGCCAACGGATGGAAGCTCCAACACCAATGAGACTCACTGAGAAGTAGATATGGAAGAGGATGGTGGTCGGAATCCACTGGAAATCTCGCGGGATGCGGCGCTGTGCGAGGAGGAGTCGACGAAGAAGAACACTGTAGCTTCTCATATTTAAATCAGATCTGGATCTGAACGGACGACTATGATTAATTCGGAGCTAAATCAACGGTGAAAGTCATCCAAATTCCTATCCGAAGGTACTGATGTTGATCTAGGGTCTGGATCTACCCTCCCGTAGGTCGGATCGATCAGATCATCACTGGATGGCCCAGATCCGCCTAGTCTTCAATGAACGGCCCAGATTAATTCGGCTTGATCAATGGCTATATGAACTCAGATCTGGATCAAAACTTCTGGATCTTCATCAATGGCTCAGATCTATTCCCCATTAATTTGGATCGGCCAGATATTCAACGGATAGTCCAGATCTCTTCTATTCTTGATGAACGGCCCAAATCAACCCAAAGCTTGATCTTCTCGTTTAAATTCCGATCCGAGCCCAATTTCAGTCCAAATAGATCCAAATCCAAGATCCTTTGATGCCTACAAAATAAGAATCAAATATTAGCATCAAATAACACCAAAAATAATATAATTTGCAATTAAGTCCAAAATCTATGCAATACACAAAAATGTGATGTAACCATGATTTAAATTATGAAATCAACATCAAACCATGTATATATGAATCAAAATAATGCAGTAAAATCATGGTTATCAGCGTCCTATGGGACATCCGAACGACTCCAAAGGAAGGAACGGGCGTCACGTCTTTTCATCTGGTATATGGCGGCGAAGCGGTGATTCCCGTCGAAGTCGGTGTCGAATCTGTCCGGATCCAGAGTTACGATGATGGCAACGTCGAGCGGAGGAACATGGACCTGGATTTGGTTGATGAAGAGAGAGCCAAGGCGTCCGTCCGGCTGATGGCGTACCGCCAACGGATGAAGCAAAACTACAACAGACGCGTAATCCCCAGATTGTTCTAGGTCGGTGACCTTGTCTGGAAGAAAGTCAAGCCGGTCGGCGACGTTGGCAAGCTGGAAGCTCCCTGGGCGGGCCCCTTCAAGGTTATCGAAAAGCTCCGCTCGGGCGCTTACTATTTGGAGGATGAAGACGGACGACAGCTGGATCGGCCATGGAGTGCAAATCATCTCCAGCCTTATCGTGCCGGATGAAAGGTGCACTGGTGTAACTCATTTTTGTGTATATTCTAGTCGCCCATGTCCATGTAATGCAGGAAGCAGAAATGAATTAAAAGGATGGCTAGTGTGTTTGCCGAGCGTCTGTGTTAAGGATCGCCCAAGACCGTCGAGCTCCGACGTTAAATATCGAGAGACGAGCCGGCGTTTATAAACCCTCCGAGCGGAAGACCGTCGAGCTCCGACGTTAAATATCGAGGCAGCCGGCCTATAAACCTTCAAGCGGAAGACCGCCGAGCTCAGGCGTTAAATATCGAGAGGCAGGGTCTATAAACCCTCCGGCGGAAGACCGTCGAGCTCAGGCGTTAAAAATCGAGAGAGGCGCCGTTATAAACCTCCGAGCGGAAGACCGTCGAGCTTCGACATTAAATATCGAGAGTCCGGCGTCTATAAACCCTCCGAGCGGAGACCGCCGAGCTCGACGTTAAATATCGAGAGACAGTGGCGTCTATAAACCCTCTGAGGGGAAGACCGTCGAGCTCAGGCGTTAAATATCGAGAGGCGAGCCGACGTCTATAAACCCTCTGGCGGAGGCGCCGAGCAGCGTTAAAATCGAGAGGCGAGCTGCGTCTATAAACCCTCCGGCGGAAAACCGTCGAGCTCGGCGTTAAATAGAGACGAGCTGGCGTCTATAAACCTTCCGAGCGGAAGACCGTCGAGCTCAGCGTTAAATATCGAGAGAGGCGTCTATAAACCCTCCGGCGGAAGACCGTCGAGCTCGGCGTTAAAAATCGAGAGGCGAGGCGGCGTCTATAAACCTCCGAGCGGCCCGAGCTTCGACGTTAAATATCGAGAGACGAGCCGGCGTCTATAAACCCTCCGAGCGGAAGACCGTCGAGCTCCGACGTTAAATATCGAGAGACGAGCCAGCGTCTATAAACCTTCAGAGCGGAAGACCGTCGAGCTTCGACGTTAAATATCGAGAGACGAGCCGGCGTCTATAAACCCTCCGAGCGGAAGACCGTCGAGCTCCGACGTTAAAAATCGAGAGACGAGCCGGCGTCTGTAAACTCGCCGAGCGGAATATGCCAATTAAAAGAATGCAACTGCCCCAGAAATTGACCTCCAATAGTGTTAGATCATCTCTACGTTCCGCTCGGCCCAGCACCTAAAGGTACTCGACCGACGTCAAAGCGGAATATTTAGAAATATTACGTATTAAGCCGAGCGGAAGGGCAACGCCAAATACTTGGTAACCTTTCCAATACCCGAGAGGTGATAATAGGGAAGCGGGCAACATACATATTCACTAGCAAAAAGACAGTACGTGAAAGAAAAGCGTTGCATTAAGATTAAAACTTTAGGCCGAGCGGCCTAAGTACAAAAAAAGATCCATTTTTAGCCGAGCGGCCTAATTACATATAGAGACAGTCTACTCAATGTAGTCATAAAGGTCCTTGGGGATACTTTCCAAGAGCACCACTTGATCGCCGGCCGGAATAGTAGTGGACTCCGGAAGAAGACCCTTAGACTTCATATAAGTGGTGGTGGCGGTTATAGCCAAGTCGAAGGCTGTGTACATCCGCTCGCAGATTTTCTCCGAGAATTCAGGCGAGCGGATGTAGCTCTGTCTTAGGGCAGCGACCCGACTCGGCTCGGCCTCTTGATATTCTTTGAGAGCCACCTGGGAGGCAGTAAGGGCCTCATTCAGATTTTGAAGCTTTTCCGCGTCGGCCGAGCGGCCCGCCTTCTCTCTATCAAGCTGCTCCATCAGCTCCTTTACCTTCAGCTCCAGGCCCCGAGCCTCCACGTTCTTTTTCTCCAGATCGGAGATGGCCGTATTTTTCCGAGTGGTGGCCAGGGTTAATTTTGTGTCAAGCGACTTGACTTGTCGCTCGGACTCGGCCAGGGCATGAGCCTGATCGGCCGCCTTCCTCTGCTCGGCCTCCAGCAGATCCTGAGCCTTCTTCAGCTCCTTCTGCAGCTCGGAGTAAGACGAGCCTTGAGAGCCGGACGGACCGCACGCCGCCTTCAGTTGCCTTAACTCCTCATCCACCAGGACTAAACGATTGGAGACTGCAATCTCCTCCACCCATCTCTGGCAAAAGAAAATTAAAGTTATTAGTGGCCGATCCGAAACAATGTGTACAAAACTTCGAAGAAAGAGGACTTACCCCCGTGGCCTCCTGCATGTGGCTATTGGCCAAGTTCCGAAGGGGGATCAGCGCGACGCGCGCCCGAGCGTCGGCCCACATCTCAGCTAGGGGCCCCTTTAAGGTGATGGTATGCTCGGGCACGGTCGGGCGGTCGGCCTCTGGTAGCAGCTCTTCAGTCGGGAGATAAGAGAGATTCGTACAGTGCGGCCATGGCCGGGGGTCGTCCGACTGGCAGTCGGAAGGGGATCAGAAGCCGGCGCAGAAAACTGAGAATGAATGGTTGAGCGCTAGACTGAGTGACGAGCGGGCGGAAGGGTGCTAACCGGAGTAGCCTCAATTGGAACAGCCGGCTCGTCCCATTCGGAAGGTGTCCGGTCGGACGAAATGGCTTCGACCTCTGGCGCCTTGCCCCTAGCAGTCGCAGTGACCCGCTCGGATGGTTGGACCGCGGAGGTAGCCGAGCCGACCGCAGGGGAGTCTCCACTCGGCGTCTCTTTGGTAGAGGTTGCTCCTCCTCCCGAGCGGAACCTTCCTCGGGGACAGTTGGTTCCCCAGTGGGGGTGGCTCCGCTGGCCACGCTTTGTTGAGAATCTGGAGCGGCCGACTCATCCTGAGTCCCGCTTTCCCCTTCATGGGATCCGACCGGCTGGATACCCAGCATTTCCATTTCTTTGGCCGCCGTGGCTTCCAGCGCCGCCGCCTTTCTTTTCAGAATGCCGGCCATTGCCGACTCCATGACGATGTCCGCTGCAAAGGAAAGGAGAGAAATCAGTTAGCAATCAAAATAAAGGACCAAGTAAAATGCTTACCAAAGCCGCTCGGAAGGGGAGTCCGCATTGGACTCAGGCCGAAAATGTACATCACTCCTTCATGAAGAAGCTTATTGATGTCAAGCCGCAGACCGGCTAGCATATTTGCCGCATAGAGGTAGTTCGGTCGAGTCTTGAATTTCTTCAGCTCGGGAGTGGGGGGCAAGCCGACCTGCCACTTGGTCGGGAAGTTGGCCTGATCGGGCATACAGATGTAGAAAAAATAATCCTTCCAATGTTTATTGGAAGTGGGTAGTTTATTGAAGAAGACTAAGCCGGGCCGAGCTTGGAACATGAAGGTGCCCGGCTCGGCTTGCTTGGGGTAATAGAAATAAAAGAGGACCTCCGGTCGGAGAGGGATGTTGTGAATCTTGAACAAAACAACAACACCACAGAGTAGACGAAAGGTGTTGGGTACCAGACTGTCGAGCGACACACCGAAAAAATTACAAACGTCTATGATGAACGGATGTACAGGGAAACGCAGACCGGCGGTAAACTGGTCGCGGAAGACACAGAAAGCTCCGCGCGGCGGCCGGTGCGGCCGGGCGGAAGGACCAGCTAAAAGAAGTTCAAAATCTTCGGGGATTTCAAAATTATCGGTTAGAATGTCAAAGTCACGTTGATCAAATCGTGATTGCATGGTGGTGTACCAAGGACCAAGGGACTGGTCTTCGGGATGGGAAGAGCTAGCCATGGGCCGATCGGAAGAAATCAAAAAAGCAAAAGGCAGGAGAAAAACAACGAGCAAAAAGAGGTTTCAAGGATTGAAACTGGGGAGACAAATACGGAGTAAACACCGGAAGCAAGAAAGAAAAGGTGTAAAGCCTTACTGCGGGGAAAAAGGATCGAGGAAGAGGCCCCGGAAAGTGTCGGAGAACAGAAACGGTATTGCCGGAGCTCCAAGCGCTGGGGGCAGGGGTTGAAATCGCGAAAGCAAGTGAGGGGAATGGTAGAGAGTGAAGATTTTATATGGCGGGGGCCGGGCGGCCTCCGCCGTTGGATCCATGTCACGGGAGTCAAAGTGCACATCGCGTCGTCCATTTCGAACCGCCTCGATCCCATCAAAGCCCCACGCCGCCTCCACCGTACGATGACGACAGTGCACCACGTGGCATTCAGCCATTCGAGGCATTTATGTATTTAGACTTATGAAGGATCTTAACCTTTTTAGGAGATCAAAGAAGGTTGTGGATTGGTGACCTTGTAGTCCTGGAGACATGCAGAAAGAGTTGGACAAAGTGAGTAAGGTGGTAGTCCAGTCAGTCAGACTAATCGCCTCCTTCGACTAGACTTGAAGGGGAGGCAAGTGATCCGGTTGTAAGAACAGGGGCCCCCATCCGGTGGGGTCAACGCCACGTGTAAGTCAAAGTGGCAGGTGGCCGGGCGGCGAGGGGCGGGTTTGACCGGCCGAGCGCCCGACCGGTGTCCAGTTGATGGTTAAAGGCGTCTCGTCGAAAGTCAGGGTTCCGGCGCTCAGCAGACGAGATCGCAGAGTCGATCGGATTGCACGCTCGACCAAAACGATTTGGTAGCATACTGCTAATAGTCTCCACAAAGCACGTGATTGAGAACCTCCCTAAGTAAACCACCGCATACGTCCGGCCGGATGTCGCGGAAGCTGGCCGTCCGGACTCTCTCCGGGGAGTAAAGGCAAAAGGACAAGTGACATCTTTTCCTGACAACGGGTATGTTCCATGTGTAGGCCATACTTCAAATCTTATGACAGGGGGTTCCGCTGTCCGATCGAGGACATGCTTGGACTGTAGCAGTATGGGTCAGGTAAGCTCACGGACAAGCCCTTACTGGGGTATGGCCGTATGGGCCGCGGACACGTGTACACCTCGGTATGTGTACACTCGCTTCTCCGCTGCCCTATATAAAGGCCCTCATCCTTCGCCGGAGGGACGCGTTCTAATATTTGGAGAGCCACTTTTTCACTGCTTGCTTGCCTGACTTGAGCGTCGGAGGGTCGTCGCCGGGGACCCCTTCTCGGCCTGACTTCTGTGCAGGTCCGCCGGAGCGCCGTCCGACTGGTCGAGGATCTACGTCAACTGCCAGGAGAGCGCCACGTGCCCAGCGTCCGTTGGTTCAGCGATTCGGACAGGATCAGGGATGTTTTCCAGGAGCGCCACTTGATCGCCGGCCGAAATAGTAGTGGACTCCGGAAGAAGACCCTTAGACTTCAGATACGTAGTAGTGGCGGTCATAACCAAGTCGAAAGCTGTGTACATCCGCTCGCAGACTTTCTCCGAGAATTCAGGTGATCGGATGTAGCTCTGTCTTAAGGTAGCGATCCGACTCGGCTCGGCCTCTTGATATTCTTTGAGGGCCGCCTGGGACGCAGTAAGGGAATCCTTCAGATTTTGAAGATTGTCCGCGTCGGCCGAACGACCCGCCCTCTCTCTATCAAGCTGCTCCATCAGCTCCTTTACCTTCAGCTCCAGGCCCCGAGCCTCCACGTTCTTCTTCTCCAAGTCGGAAATGGCCGTGTTTTTTCGAGTGGTGGCCAAGGTTATTTTTGTGTCGAGCGACTTGACTTGTCGCTCGGACTCGGACTCGGCCAAGGCATGGGCCTGATCGGCCGTCTTTTTCTGCTCGACCGCCAACAAATCTTGAGCTTTCTTCAGCTCCTTTTGCACCTCAGAATAGGAGGGGCCTTTAGAGCCGGACGGACCGACGGCCGCCTTCAGTTGCCTTAGTTCTTCATCTACCAAGGCCAGGCGGTTGGAGACAGCAATCTCCTCCACCCATCTCTGACAAAAGAAATAAGAAGTTGTTATTAGCCGATCGGAAGGAATGCATACAAAACTCAAAAAAGAGAAAATAAACTTACCCCCGTGGCCTGCTGCATATGGCTATTGGCCAAATTTCGGAGGGGGATGAGCGCGACGCGTGCCCGAGCATCGACCCACATCTCAGCTAGTGGACCCTTTAAAGTGATGGTATGCTCGGGCGCTGTTGGTTGGTCAGCCTCTGGCAGCAGTTCTTCCGTTGGAAGATGAAGAGTGACTCGTATTGTACGGCCATGACCTGGGGTCGTCCGAGCGGCTTCCGGAAGAGGATCAGAGGCCGGCGCCGAAAACTGAGAGTGGATGGTTGAACGCCTGACTGGTTGAGGGGGCGGAAGGGTGCTGACCGAAATAGCCTCAATAGGGGCCTCCGGTTCGTCCCATTCCGAAGGAGTCCGATCGGGCGAAATGGCTTCGATCTCCGGAGCCTTTCCCCGAGCACTTGCAGTGGCTCGGGCGGAGGGTTGAACAGCAGATGTGGCTGAGCGGACTGGAGTCTCCACTCAGCGCCTTTTCGGATGAGGCTGCTCTTCTTCTGGAACTGAGTCGTCACCCCGAGCGGAGGGCTCCTGGCTGAGGGTTGCCCCAGGCGCTGGCTCTGGGAGAGAAGCCTGAGCGGCCGACTCCCCAGCATGTGTTTCGCTCTCTTCTTCGTGCGAGCCGACCGGCTGGATGTCGAGCGCCTCCATTTCCTTTGTTGTCGCGGCTTCGAGCGCCGCCGCTTTTCTCTTCAAAATGCCGGCCATTACCGACTCCATGACGATGTCCGCTGCATAGGAAAGAAGAGAAATCAGTTAGCAATCAAAGTATATGCCCAAGTTAAATTCTTACCGAAGCTGCTCGGAAGGGGAGTCCGCATGGGACTCAGACCGAAGATGTACATCACTCCTTCGTAAAGAAGCTTATTGATGTCGAGCCGTAGACCGGCTAGCATATTTGCAGCATGGAGGTAGTCCGGTCGGGTCTTGAATTTCTTTAGCTTAGGAGTGGGGGGTAGGTCGACCTGCCACTTGGTCCGAAAATTGGTCTGCTCGGGCATACGGATATAGAAAAAATACTCCTTCCAATGTTGATCCGGCATATATATATATTGATCCGGCGGTAAGAACAGGGGACTCCCGTTCTGGGGGGGTCAACTCCACGTGGAAGTCAAAGTGCTAGGTGCCCGACCGGATAAGGGTGGGTCGACCGCCCGGAAGGCCCACCGGTGGCTAAATGATGGCAAAAGGTGCCCCGGCTGGAGTCGGGGTTCCGACGCTCGCTGAACAGGATCATAGGGCCGAGCGGATGGCACGCTCGGGCGAAGACATAAGGTAGCATACTGCGAACAGTCCCCACATAGCACATTATTGAGAATCTCCCAAGCATACTAGTGCATATGGAGGGCCGGACGTGATGTGAGTGCCGGCCGGCCGGACGCCCCGGCATGGAGTAGGGAGAGAAGGACAAGGAACATCTTTTGACAGCTGTCATGCTCTAGGACTAGGCCGTACTCCAAATCTTATGACAGGGGGTTCCGCTGTCCCATCGAAGACGTGCTCGGACTGTAGCAGTATGAGGTCAGGTAAGCTCACTGACAGACCTTTACTGGGGTATGGGCTGAGGACACGTTTACACCTTGGTATGTGTGCACCCGCTTCTCCATAGCCCTATATAAAGGCTCATATCCTTCGCCGGAGGTACGCATTCTACGATTCTTGGAGCCACTTTCTTGTTGAGCTTTGCCTGACTTGAGCGTCGGAGGGTCGCCGTCGGGAACCCCTTCCCGGCCCGACTTCTGTGCAGGTTCGCCGGAGGACCGTACGACCGGTCGGAGATCCACGTCAGTGACTCGGGGAGCGCCACGTGCCCAGCGTCCGTTGATTCAGCTTTCGGACAGGATCATATATATATATATATATATATATATATATATATATATATATATATATATATATAATTTCAGTTGTACACATATCCATAACAGGTTCTGAATTTAACTAAGGTATATAAATAGCTCTTAAAACATTAACTACTAGTAACTTTAAGTACCGGTCACAGTTCCAGAATTTATTTTTCAAAGAAAAACATTTAACTAATGTGGAAACTAAACTAGAAGGTTTTCGGGTTATGCTGTCATTGTCCCGCAAGCTTGCTCACCTGTCAATGTCTCCTGCCTCATTCGTCTCATTACCTGAAATAGTTAAAATCTGTGAGTCGAAAGACTCAACATATACAAACTATACTATACATTAATTAGTTCTTATATCTATGTGTCCAAATGGGAATTCTAATTTAACTAAATCTTTATTCATAATAAAGTATTTTACTTACATATGCGTACTAAATCATGAATGTAATCATACTGCATGCAAGGACATATACATGAACGTAAACATAAGAGTATAGATGTAAGCATAAACATACATAGGTATAAAGATAAATATATATGAACACAGACGTGAATGTGAGCATAGGAGTATAGGTATGAGCATGAACATACATAACATAAACATACACATGAACATAAGCCTTTATGGTTAGGCGCGCTCCCAGGGCGTGAGTCCCCGGATTATACCACTGTCCCATACATGAAGTTAACTGTTTCTTAAGTAAAATGCCTGGGCTCGCTTGGGACATATCTTTTGTTGGTGCGGTTAGCACTAACGATTTAACCCAGATTTTGATGAATGACAAATAGGTTAAGTTAGGTTTGTCGTTATCTAATGCTTTGATCGAGTATGCATGCTAAGTCCAGACAGGTCGACGGGCTGACCGGATGTCTGGCACGAAGTCCAAGCGAGTCGACGGGCTGACCGGACGCTTGGCGAGAAGTCCAGCTAGGTCGACGGGTTGACCAGATAGCTGGCACGAAGTCCAAGCGGGTCGACTGACCGTTTGGCACGAAGTCAGCTAGGTCGACAGGCTGACCGGTGAACGAAAAGTCCAAGCAGGTGAAGGTTGACCGAACGTCTGGCGGTAAGTAAAGGTAAGTCACTAGAGGAGAGTGACCGTGAGGACACGATGCTGGCAAATGGCGTCGGTCCAGTTTAGGTCCATTTGGATCCCTAAATTGAGACCACGACTAGGTTCCGGTCTCGGGAAGACCTAACTCATAAATCTATATAAAATGTCTATACATATATTTTTATAACTCTATTTTGTAGATACAAATGTAGAGCTTCAAATTCTGCACGCGTAGCAACTGACAGAGCTTGATTCCGAGTTCGGAGTCAAAAGTTATGACCTTCGGAAAATGACTGTGTCAAACAAGTAGTTGGAGACGACTCGGATCAGCCAGATTCGAACTCTCCTCATCTGATCCGAATTTTTGGGATCTGATAAGCTCTGGAGACCCCTCCAAAGGGCTATAAAAGGAGGGGGTGAGCAAGCTTCAAGGACACAACTCTCAGAACGAAGAATCTGCTTCCTTGTGCTCCTGCTGCGCTGCGATCTCCGACAAGCTTTTCCTTTCTGTTCTAAGTCTTTTTATTGTCGGTAATTTTTCCTTATTAGCAATATTGTACTTAACTTGTAATTTATATTTCAAATTGCTAGTGAATTGCCCAACGAAAGTACTCACGGAGTACGGGCCTTCGAGTAGGAGTCGTCACAGGCTCCGAACGAAGTAAATCCACTGTGTTCAATTTTCTTATTCCGCTGCGTTTATACTCGTTGTTTTTCGAATCGATATTCACCCCCCCTCTATCGACGTTTCACGATCCAACAAGTGGTATCAGAGCGGGTACCGCTCTGATTTGGTGCAACCACCAATCAGACAGAGGGTGAAAATTTCCTTTTAATTTCAGTTTTTTCGCATAAGTCCAAACTAGTATCATTACTTGTTTTGGATATTTTCTTTCGTTGCAATTAAGACTAAATTGGTGCAACACCAACTTAGTTCATTTTGATTAAACTCTTCCCACACTGCTAATCCAAGACGAAGTCTTGGGATATTTTTTTTTGCTTAATTTCGTGTGTGCAGATTAACATGTCTCAATTAGAAGGCTTCAGCACAGTACGTCCTCCCCTATTCAACGGGGACGACTTTTCGTACTGGAAGAAAAGAATGGAGGTTTACCTGAAGACAGACTACGACCAGTGGTTCAGCGTCATAAAAGCCTACAGACCTCCAGTGGACAACTCCGGAAATCCACTAGACCCGGAACAGTGGACTCCGGACATGAGGAAAAAGGCATCGACTGAGAACAAAGCAATTAACACGCTACACTGCGGTCTAACACGAGAAGAACTGAACCGGGTCGGACCACATCAGAACGCGAAGGAGCTTTATGACAAATTGATCGAGCTGCACGAAGGAACGAGCGACACGAAGGTAACAAAAAGAGACTTACTTTTAAATAGAATTTTTAATATAAAAATGCAGGAAGGAGAAATGGCAAGTCAGCTCCACGCGAGGATCAAGGACATCCTCAACGGACTCCACGCGATAGGCCACCAGATGGAAAACAGAGACTTAATAAGGTACGCACTAAATGCTTTTCCACGTAATAGTTTGTGGGCATCGATCGTAGATGCCTACAAAATTTCCAAAAATTTATCTAAATTAAAGTTAGACGAGCTTTTTTGTGAGTTAGAACTGTATGAACAAACTAATGCTAGAGCCGAGAAAGGTGTTGCTTTATTTGCAGGCTCCTCAAAAGAAAAGAAGAGCAAGCCTGAATCTGAAGAAGATTCCAACCAAGATTCCGAAGACGAAGAATACCTAGTGAATTTGGTAAGAAAAATGTTCACCAGGAGAAAAAGGAGCTTCAGCAAGAAGGATCTTCAAAAGATTAGTTCTCCCACGGAACAAAAGAACGTGACCTGCTTCGGATGTAACAAGAAGGGGCACTACAAGAACGAGTGCCCGAGACTAAAGAACGACAAACCGAAGCCGACCAAAAAGAAGGCTCTCAAAGCGACATGGGACGACTCCTCCTCGGACGAATCGGAGGTAGAAGATCAGAAGCACCAGAGCCACCTCACGCTAATGGCCCGCGAAGCTGAATCAGAAGACAAATCGGAAGACGAGTCCGAACCCGAATCGAGCCACGAGTCCGTACTCGTTTCCGAAGGCCTGGAAGAGGTATATTTCGATTTAAACAAAAAATTTTCTAAAATTATTTCCTACTTAAATAATAAATTAGTTAAAATAGAAAATGAAAACAAATCACTCCTTGAGGAAAATCAAGACCTCAAGGAACAAATCAAAAATTCAAATCCAACTCAAGATCTAACACTTGAGGAGGAGAATTTATCATTAAAAATGATATTAACAATTTAAAAGAGATGTTAGAAAAATTCACTACAAGATCAAAAAATCTAGACTTAATCCTGAATAATCAAAAGGCGTGTTATAATAAAACCGGACTCGGATATAAGTCGAACTCAAATAAAACCTTTAAATCATTAATAACCCAATTCAAACCAACACGTAAAGCTTGGGTCCCGAAAGCGTGCTTAACCACGCAAGTAGGACTTAATCAACTTTATATACCTAAAGATAAAATATATTATATAAAATCTGATAAAGAAAATCAAAAATCAAAATATAAACTTAAATCAAAAAATTCAAAATCTGAACATTTTAAAACTCAACAAAATATAAATTATCACCAAGTTAATTATAACTATAAAAGAAATAGACATAAACCTAAATCAAAAAGGTTAAATTGAAGGTCAATAATTCAGGGGAGGCTCCAGAATAGCTGGCACCTCCAAAACTAACATACCCGACAGGGTAACCCAAACAAACTAACCCGGTAGAGTGATTAGGATTAGTTAAAAAGGGACCAGGTTTAACTTGAATCATGGTACTGGTGAAGTTTTTGGATGATAGAAAGATATTACTTCGATCTGGTGCATTTGGCCAAGTGAAACTGACCGAAGCTACCCTTAAATGGATCCTAACTAGTTAGACCAAGGTTTAGTACTAAGCTCCGTGGATAGGACTATTCGGAAAACTTTGACGGCATGGTTACTCTAATGATATCCAGATGACTCACTAGAGCCTAGAGGTTTATCCGAAGAATGCCTATTTGTTGAGACCAAAGCTAAACCTGAATCTAACACAAGTTAAACCAAACTCTATAATCAAATCAACTTCATCTCACAAAATTATAGGATTCCCTAATTGATAATTTAGATCGGGTGAGATGAATAAGGTTTAAATTAATTTTGAAATTTAAATTTTAAATTAAATTTTGAATTAATTTAAATCTCGAATTAATTAAATTTTGAATTAATTTAAATTTTAAATTAAATTTTGAATTAATTGAATCTCGAATTAATTTAAATTTTGAATTCAAAATTTTAATCTTAAACTTAAAAATTAATTTCAAAATTTTAATTCTAAACTTAATTTCAAAGTTTTAATTTTAAACTTAAAAATTAATTTCATAATTTTAATTTTAAACTTAAAAATTAATTTCAAAATTTTAATTCTAAACTTAATTTCAAAGTTTTAATTTTAAACTTAAAAATTAATTTCATAATTTTAATTTTAAACTTAAAAATTAATTTCATAATTTTAATTTTAAACTTAAAAATTAATTTCAAATTTTTAGTTTTAATCTTAAACTTAAAAATTAATTTCAAATTTTTAGTTTTAATCTTAAACTTAAAAATTAATTTCAAAATTTTAATTTTAAACTTAAAAATTAATTTCAAAATTTTAATTTTAAACTTAAAAATTAATTTCAAAGTTTTAATTTTAAACTTAAAAATTAATTTCAAAATTTTAATTTTAAACTTAAAAATTAATTTCAAAATTTTAATTTTAATCTTAAAAATTAATTTCAAAATTTTAATTTTAAACTTAAAAATTAATTTCAAAATTTTAATTCTAAACTCAATTTCAAAGTTTTAATTTTAAACTTAAAAATTAATTTCAAAATTTTAATTTTAAACTTAAAAATTATTTTCATAATCTTAATTTCAAAAACTTAAAAACTTATTTTAAAAATTAAAACTTAAAGTTTCTTAAAATTTTATTTATCAAAATTCAAAACTTAAAATTAACTTAAATAATGCTTGCTCAAAAATAATCTTAAAAAACTAACTTTAATTCCTACTTACTGTAGGAAACCAAGTGGATTTTGGATAGTGGTTGCTCCAAACATATGACTGGAGATCACACCAAGTTCACTCAACTCACTTACAAAAGCTTAGGAACAGTTGTCTTTGGAAACAATGGGAAACTCAAGGTAATTGGTATAGGTAGTATTGAATTAAAAATAGACTTTATAATTACAAATGTTTTATTTGTTGAAAATTTTAAATATAATCTTCTGAGTATAAGTCAATTGTGTGATACTAGGTATAAGGTTAAATTTCTATCTACAGAATGTTTAATCAAACATCTAGATAATCCTACTGTAAGCCTAAAAGGTTTTAGAAAAGACAACATTTATGCCATCAACTTAACCACTTTTTCAATTAAGTGTTATTTAACACAAAAAGAAGAAACTTGGTTATGGCATAGGAGGATGTCTCACACCAACTTTAGAAATATAAGCAAATTAAACGGACTAGTTAGAGGCTTGCCAAAATTACCTAACTTGGATTCAACCATATGTAATGCTTGTCAACAAGGTAAACAAACAAAATCCACTCACAAACCAACTAATCAGCCACAAACCAACTCAATATTAGAACTTCTACATTTAGACCTTTTTGACTCTCATGGAGTCACATCAATAAATGGAAACTTATATTGCTTAGTAATAATAGATGATTATTCTAGGTTTATTTGGGTAAAATTCTTAAAACATAAAGATGAAACTTTTGGAATCTTTACAAACTTTTGCAAACAAATTGAAAACGAAAAAGATCTTAAAATTAAAAGAATTAGGAGTGACAATGGGGGAGAATTTAAAAATCATAACTTTAACAAATTCTATCTTAAAAATGGCTATCATCACGAATTTTTGTGCCCTAAAACCCCTCAACAAAATGGAATTGTAGAAAGAAAAAATAGAACCTTACTGGAAGCCTCTAGAACTATGTTAAATGAATACAATTTACCTAAATATTTTTGGACAGAAGCTGTCAGTACAACCTGCTATGTACAAAATAGAACAACATTAAATAAAAGACATAATAAAACTTTCTTTGAAATATTTTATAACAAACAACCCAACATAAAGTACTTTAAAGTATTTTGGTGTCCAACCTTTATCCTAAACACCAGAGAACATCTAGGAAAATTTACTTCTAAAATAGAAAATGAAATTTTTGTAGGATACTCACTAAATAGTAGGGGTTACAGAATATATAATAAAGTCACATTAAAAATTGAAGAAACAACAAATGTAAAATTTGAAGAATCCAAAGAAATCCCAGGACAAACCCAACTCCTACCAATTGAGTTCACTCAAGGTAATCAAGAAGAAACCAATCAACCCTTAAATCATGAAGAAGAAGAACAACCTCAAGAAAATCAACCCCCTAGAACTATAAGAGTGAACCCAAACCATCCAACTGATCAAATAATTGGTGCCCCAGACCTGAGGGTCCAAACTAGATCATCATTTAGAAATCTAAGTCAAATCTCTTTAATCTCAAATATTGAACCCAAAACTGTAGTTGACCCAGACTGGATCATAGCCATGCAAGAAAAACTAGCTCAATTTGAGCGTAACGAAGTCTGGGACTTAGTACCACCACCAAAAAATAAGAA
This sequence comes from Zingiber officinale, assembly GCF_018446385.1. Classification (NCBI taxonomy): domain Eukaryota; kingdom Viridiplantae; phylum Streptophyta; class Magnoliopsida; order Zingiberales; family Zingiberaceae; genus Zingiber; species Zingiber officinale. The sequence goes on along the minus strand of NW_024589877.1, from coordinate 65,227 downwards.
AATAATAGAAATAAAATGGGTATTTAGAAACAAATTAAGTGAAACTGGGGAAATTACTAGGAATAAGGCTAGGCTAATTGCCAAAGGGTTCAGTCAAGTTGAAGGACTTGACTATGATGAAACCTATGCCCCAGTAGCTAGATTAGAATCCATTAGAATGTTACTAGGTTATGCGGCCCATAAGGGATTCAAACTATACCAAATGGATGTTAAGTCTGCCTTTCTCAATGGCTTAATAAAAGAAGAAGTTTATGTAGGTCAGCCTCCTGGATTTGAAAGTCTAGAACACCCTGACTATGTCTTTAAATTAAAGAAAGCATTATATGGACTTAAACAAGCACCCAGGGCATGGTATGAAAGGTTAACCTCCTACTTAACATCCAAAGGATTCAACCAAAGTCAAATTGATCCGACCTTGTTTGTTAAATCATTAAATAACGATATATTTATAGCACAAATATATGTAGATGATATAATATTTGGTTCAACTAACTCAGATTTTTTAGAAGAATTTACTAATCTAATGGAACAAGAATTTGAAATGAGCTTAGTAGGAAAATTAACTTATTTCCTAGGATTACAAATCAAACAAACAAATGAAGGAAATTACATTTATCAACACGAATACACTAAAGAATTACTTAAAAAATTCGGAATGGAAAATACAAAAGAAATTAAAACACCCATGGTAGTAAACACAATCTTAGACAATGACCCAAATGGAAAACCAGTTGATCTAAAGTATTATAGGAGTGCAATAGGTAGTCTACTTTACTTAACTGCAAGCCGACCTGATATTTTATTTGCAGCTAGTATGTGTGCTAGATACCAAACCTGTGCTAAAGAATCCCATTTGACTCAAGTCAAAAGAATTTTTAGATACCTTAAAGGAACAACAAATGTAGGAATTTGGTATCCTAGGACCACCAACTTTGAATTAATAGGGTATTCTGACTCAGATTATGCTGGGTGCAAATTAGACCGCAAAAGCACAAGTGGTGGATGTCAACTACTAGGTCCATCACTTGTTAGCTGGTTTAGTAGAAAGCAACACTGTGTTGCGCTATCTACAACTGAGTCAGAATACATAGTCATAGGAGAATGTGTAGCCCAATTATTATGGATGATGCACACCTTAAAAGATTTTAACTTAAATATCACAAATGTAAAAGTCTTAATTGACAATATTAGTTCAATTAATTTAACAAAAAATCTAGTGCATCATTCAAGAACCAAACACATTGAAATTAGACATCACTTTATTAGGGACCATGTCACTAAAGGTGATATTGAACTCAAATACATTGAGTCCAAGTCAAATTTAGCCGACATATTTACCAAACCACTCCCTGAAAGTGAATTTAGTAATTTACGTAGAAAATTAGGAATGTGTTTAATAGACTAGGATTTTCAAATTACAAAATTGTTTTCAAAAATGGTTATTTTTTAGGCTAAAATTATTTCTATTCTTATTTTTCAAAAACTTCCCTATGTTTAGATTTTTAAAACAGTTTTAGCCTTAGACTAGTTCAAACTCCTTAGAAAGCATGTACCTATAGGACTAGTTTTTGAGCATCTCACCAACACCCTAGGCTTACCTTGCTTGTGTTTGACAAACATAGAAAAGGGGTGAGATGCATAGGCCACTTGCCTAAGACTTAAGATGCTTATTTCAGTGCATCAATATAAGTCTGGCGTTAAATACAAGATATACATTAATCAAGTTAAGTTATTCAATTTAAATTTAACTTGACTAACCTAGTGAAAACTATTATCTTCTGACAGTCAGTCAGTAACTGACTGGTTAGACATTTGACTTGATGTCAGGTTTAGGGAGAGGAATAAAATCAAAATCTTTAAAGTTCAAAATTACTTAGGTTTTGGAAAACAATATCTTCTCAGTTTTTGAAAATTCGATTCTACTTAGTCTTTGAAAACTGAGCTTTTCAAATATTTTAAATCATGGTTTTGAAATTAGTACGTTAAACTTTGAAAATTTAATTTTGGAAAAAGAATTTTACAAAATTATTTTAAAAACTCCTACTACTTCATTTTGAAACATTATTTTGATTTTAATTCCAAAAATGTGATCTTACTTTACCAAAGTTAGTTGTGACAAACTTTGAAAACTAAAAGTAAAGTTCAAAATCATTTTTCTTAATGTTTGAATTCGATTTAACTTCACTTCGTTTTGAAAATAACCCTCAATCAAGTTCTGAAAAATTGGTCGTACTTAATTTTGACAATTTGATTTGACAAAATTAGTTTTGAAAATTACTATCAACTTAGTTTTGAAAATTATTTTAGAAAGTGATTTTTTTAAAAAAAAACTTATGTTTGAAAACTTGAATTTTTAACTTTGACCTTAAAAACTATACTTGAAAAATTAACTATCTTTCAAAATTACAAAGTTATAAATCAGCTATCTTTCAAGACTTAGTTTTTTTTCAAAGATTTAAGAAATAAAAGCAAAATAATCTATGTTTTAAACTCCCCCAGATTAACTTGACATTATTTCACTTTACAAAATTGTTCTAAATAATGCTTACTTTTGATGCTAAAATTGAGGGTTAGGTGGTTAAGTTAGCTAAACCAAACTGAAAATACAAACTAACTTAAAAACCACATAAATGCATGTTGTTACTTGTTTTTTCTTGCATATGTTTTCACTAACTTAACCAGGTTGTCATTCCATAAAAAAGGGGGAGATTGTTGGTGCGGTTAGCACTAACGATTTAACCCAGGTTTTGATGAATGACAAATAGGTTAACTTAGGTTTGTCATTATCTAATGCTTTGATCGAGTATGCAGGTTAAGTCCAGACAGGTCGACGGGCTGACCGGATGTCTGGCACGAAGTCCAAGCGGGTCGACGGGCTAACCGGACGCTTGGCGAGAAGTCCAGCTAGGTCGACCGGGTGACCAGATAGCTGGTACGAAGTCCAAGCGGGTCGACGGGCTGACCGGACGCTTGGCACGAAGTCCAGCTAGGTCGACGGGCTGACCGGATAGCTGGCACAAAGTCCAGGCGGGTCGAAGGGCTGACCGAACGTCTGGAAGGTAAGTAAAGGTAAGTCACTGGAGGAGAGTGACTGTGAGGACGCATCCTAGTTAAGGGACAGTATGTGTCGGTCCAGTTTAGGTCCATTTTGGATCTCTAAATTGAGACCCTGACTAGGTTCTGGTCTCGGGAAGACATGACCTAACTCATAAATCTATATAAAATGTCTATACATATATTTTTATAACTCTATTTTGTAGATACAAATGTAGAGCTTCAAATTCTGCACGCGTAGCAACTGACAGAGCTTGATTCCGAGTTCGGACCTTCGGAAGATGACTGTGTCAAACAAGTAGTTGGAGACGACTCAGATCAGCCAGATTCGAACTCTCCTCATATGATCCGAATTTTTGGGATCTGATAAGCTCTGGAGACCCCTCCAAAGGGCTATAAAAGGAGGGGGTGAGCAAGCTTCAAGGACACGACTCTCAGAACGAAGAATCTGCTTCCTTGTGCTCCTGCCGCGCTGCGATCTCTGACAAGCTTTTCCTTTCTGTTCTAAGTCTTTTTATTGTCGGTAATTTTTCCTTATTAGCAATATTGTACTTAACTTGTAATTTATATTTCAAATTGCTAGTGAATTTCCCAACGAAAGTACTCACGGAGTACGAGCCTTCGAGTAGGAGTCGTCACAGGCTCCGAACGAAGTAAATCCACTGTGTTCAATTTTCTTATTCCGCTGCGTTTACACTCGTTGTTTTTCGAATCGATATTCAATCCCTCTCTATCGACGTTGTTGGAGTGTATACTGAAAGCCTAAGCTTTGTAAACATTCATTATGAATAAAGAATCACATTTGGTCAAATAGTCTACATTTTATAGTTGTTCATTTAATTTATATTGTAGATAACATAGTATGTGGTGTCACATGCAGAAGATGATGTTATCAGTACCTTATAAATTATAAACAGTAGCTCACGATCAAAATGGAAAGGAACAAACCATTAGAAGGTCGTAGTGTAATTAAGTATTAGTTTATCTTGACTATATAATTACACTAGTACACTCAGAGTGTATTGAGTAGGACCATTTGAGGTCGTTTCTTTTATACTGACTTTATAAAGGAACAAAGACCTCGGTTATTATGGAAGTGTGTACTCTTAATCCTAATATAATAACAAGCATATATATTTGATATTTATTTCTTTAATTTATCAATGGGTGAGATTTAGTTCGATGAATCAATAAGCTAGATAAGTTGGGAAATAATATCACTTATAGTGTGTGTTGTTGATTATAGAAGAAGCGTGTCTAGAGATACTAGGTTGATAATGTCCTCGAGAGGAGCTCATAAGGATTGTCATGTTAAACCTGCAGGTGGACTTAGTCCGACGTGACGATAAGGTTGAGTGGTACTACTCTTGGATTTAGATATTAATTAAATGAGTTGTCGATAACTCACTTAATTGAGTGGACATTCGATATCTCGAACACGGGGAGACTAACACACTCATAATAAGAAGGAGCCAAAATGTAATTTGGGATTGGTGCGGTAGTTCAATAATAGTTCTCTAGTGGAATGAATTATTATTGATAAAATTAAGTTGTGTGTTAAGGGCGAACACGGGATTAATTTCGGGAGATCAAAACCAATTCCTCCTCTCGGTCCCTATCGTAGCCTCTTATTTGTAGAGTTCTATACCCACCTATACCCACCCAATAGGGGTCGGCCAAGCTAGCTTGGGAACAAGCTAGGGCCGGCCTAGGTATGAATTTGGGTGGCCGGCCCTAGCTTGAACCCAAGCTAGTGGGGGCCGGCCAAATTAAAAAGGAATTTTAATTTTAATTTTTATTATGTGGAAGAAATAATTTATTAAAGAGAATTAAAATTAAAATATCTCTCTTGTAAAAGATCTACAAAAGATTAAAGAAAGAGATTAGATCTCTTTCCTTATTTGTAGATTGGTGAGATATTTTATTTTCTCTTTAAAATTATCCACGTGTTGATAAAATTAAAATTATAGAAATTTCCTTTTATCAACCATGAAGAGATTTTTAAAGAGAAATTTTATTTTTAAAATTTCCGGAAACAAATTAGGAAGTTTTAATTGTTGATTAAAACTTGTCTAATTTTTTCCTTCATTGATGTGGCCGGCCATTGGAGTTTGATTTGGGAAATTTTATTTTATTTTTCTCAATTAAATCATGTCAAGGAAATTAAGGAAATTTTATTATAATTAAATTTCCTAATTTGCCTAGGCCAAGGAATATAAAAGAAGGGGTAGGGGTGCCTTCATGAGATACAACCTCTATTATTTTCTCTCCCTCTTTTGTTCCTTGGTGTGGCCGGCCATCATCATCATCTCCCTCTCTTCCTCTTGTGGTGGCCGAACCTCTCTCAAAGGCTTGGAGCTCTTGTGGTGGCCGGATACTACTTGGAGAAGAAGAAGAAGGAGGAGAGGAAGCTAGCATCTCTTCGAGCTTGGTTAGTGTTTTGATTTTCTTCCTTGGTGAAGCTTCTTTCTTTGTGGCCGAACCTAGCTAGGAGGAGAAGAAGGTGGTTGGTGATTTCTCATCTCGGAAGATCGTTGCCCACACAACGTCCGAGGTTAGAAGAGGAATACGATAGAAGATCAAGAGGTTTTTCTACAAGGTATAACTAGTAATTTTTCTTTCCGCATCTTGCTAGTTATTTATGGAAATAATACCAAATACAAGAGGCTTACGTTCTAGAATTTCGAATATGTTTTTTGATGTTGTGTTCTTTTGTTTTTTCTTTTCCTTGTGATTTGATTGTTCTTTTTGGTTAACCTAAAGTTATTTTAGGAAATTAAATATTAGATTTCTATAAAAGGTTTTGTCTAGTCGGTGGTGGTTGCTCCCATATCCAAGAAGGCCGTGTGCCTCGCCACGTCAGTACTGGGAACCAATTATGGAAATTAATATTTAATGAAATTAATAACTTAAGGTGATTTGGGTCGAACGTGTTAAGTTCCGCAGGAGATCCAAGTCAAAACCTAAAAGAACAAATAGATTAAGTTTTGGATCAAACGTGTTAAGTTCCGCAGGCGATCCAAAATTTAATTTAAAAGAACACATGGTAGCTAGGAAAAGGTTCAGACCTTTGTACAAAATTTTTGTACAGTGGAACCTCTAGGTTTTCCGAGTAGCAACCAACAGACGTTTCACGATCCAACATCTTACTCGTCCCCTTGCTCCTACCATAATTGGTAGGGATCCAAGACTTGGAACGGATGCCCCTATCCATACATACTTAAATTGATACTATGGTATAAGCTCCCCGAACTTGCCCAGAGCTTATCTTACCCATAGTATGAGCTACTCGAGAGGGGATCCCTGGATCGACGAACAGACAAAAGGTACCTGCACCCGAACCTTACAACGAGAGTGATACACGGTACTCAGATCGTAGCTTGGTAAGCTCCCCGGGGCATAGGATTTCCCCGGATCAACATTTGGGAAGCTTTCCGGGCTTGGATTCCTAGAATATATCCTCTTCATACATACATAACTAATTCTAATGGTAAGCTTCCTGGACTTGGATCCCTGGAACATATCTTACCCATACATATATGTTGGATCGAGTCACACATGAGAGGGAGAGGTGAATCACGTGGTTTTGAAAAACTTGCCTTTTTTATTTTTAAAACAAGGTATGCAGCGAAAAAGTAGACAAAAATGAAAAAAAACACAAACACAAAGATTTTTTTTACTTGGTTCAGAGCCTTCGGTGACTTCTACTCCAAGATCCAAGTCCCACGAACCTATCAATAGGTAATCCACTAAATACCTCTTTCAGAACCACCGGAAGAGGGGATCGAGTACAAAAGATAGGGCCAGTGTAAGAGCCTACATTTCCCTTTTTAAAACAGTAATACAAAGAATGCAACACTATTTAAATTTACCAAAACTTTAGATTGCCCTCGTGTGTTACTGTCGGTCTACCAGAAGTGGTCGAATGACTCGGAAGCACAGCTTGGTGGCAGACAAACTTCTTTGAAGCAACAGCAGGAAATCGGAGTGGTCAGAAGTCCAATCGAAAGTGTAAAAGTTCGTATCAGTGAGTGATATCATGGCTTGGGCGAGCATTCCTTTTATTAAGCATGGAAGGTACCTTCAAAGGCCTTGAAAGTGCCTCTAATGTGGCAAATTTGATCCCGAACATCCCGATCCTTATCTTTGACGAAATCTGAACTTTATCCTGCGGAAGGCGCCTTCAAAGCATCGAAGGCACCTTCCATCTCCTGGAAGGCGCTCGGGTACTGTTCACTCGAGGCTTTTTGTACTCTTCTTGCCCTGCAAAGTATGTTAGTCCAATAAATTAAATAATAACCTGCAAGACAAGTGTTAGCACAATAATACTTAGTAATTAGATCCTATCTCCCTGAGACTAGGATCTATTCAAGGTCTTAGTTTAAGGATTTGAAATAGACATAAACTGGACCAACGCCTACCGTCCCTCAACCGGGGCACGTCCTTACCGAGTCACTCTCCTCCAGTGACTTACCTTTACTTACCAACTTGCAGTCGGTTGACTAGCCTCATGACCCGCCAGGTCTTCATGCTAATTGTCAGGTCCGCAAATCCAACTGGACTTTTGCCGGTTGTCAGGTCCTGTCGACCCAACCAGACTTTTCGCCAGATATTAAGTCGACCCGTTAACCTATCTGAACTTTGCACCAGCTATTCGGTCCTGTGGATCTAGCTGTATTTCAGTCTGGTATTAGATCCTTCAGATCTGTCAACTCTTGCACACTTGGTAAAATACTTAGATCACAAAGACACCTACCTTAACTCACTTGTCATTCATCAAAACCTGAGTTGGACCGTTAGTGTAAACTATACCAACAATCTCTTCCTTTTTGAGGAAATGACAACCTTTGTTAAAGTTATGAAAAATATGCAAAAACATATATAAAATGATTTAAGAGAAATCTAAAGTAAAGCAGTTAGTCTGTTCTCTTGATCGTTTTTAGGGTTAAGTTCTTCTGATTTTCTTAGATTTCTAACTTGAACCCTCCTCCTCCTCTTTAACATTCATCAAAATTACATAGAGAAAAAAAAATATAGTAAGTCTTGCAAAGTAAGCATGGAAAACTAGTAAAACCTTGGCAAAATAAGTACACAATTTTCAGGTTTATTGGGAGAGAAAAAAAATTACACTTAATTTTGAAAAAAAATCTAACAAAGTGTTTAACAAGTTGTGAATGCTAACTTTTGCAAAATAACGGTTAAGGTTTTAAAGATTAAGTAGTTTCCATGACATTTTTAAAGTAATTGTTAAACTAATTGTTCGGGTTTTTAAAAGTGATTTAATTTTTCAAAACTATCAAAAATTATATATTTCTCAAGGTAAATAATGTTTCCAAAAAAAATGTTTTTTCAATATTTTAAAATTACCTTTAAAATATGAATTTTAAGCACAAATTCTAGACTATATAAAATATTTTTGAAACAGTAATATTTTAACTTAGAAATATTTTCAAAGTAATAGGAATTTATAAATTAGAAATATGTTCAAAAGTTTGAAACAAAAAAATCCTAAATTATTTTGGAGAAAATTTTTAGTAAATATTTCAAAACTGTTTTAAACATAGTTTTTAATTTCAAAAATAGGATTTTTAGAAAGTTTCATAATACAATTATCTTTCCTTTGAACTTAACATTATTTTAGGAAGATATCCATTCAAAAACCACATATTTTTAAAAAATTCTTGTAAATTATCAAAACAACAAAAAATGTTTTTAAAAGTATTCTCTTCCTGAACTTTCCTGAACCTGATGTATTTAAGGAAAGTAATCATCTAAAAATTATCCTTAAATGTCTAACCATTAGTTACTAATTGACTATCAAAAGATAGCAATGTTCACTTGGTTAGTCAAGTTAAGTTAATGTGTCCAGTTAGTATTTAACTAAGATGGATTACTTAACTTGATCGCTGCAGTTTTGGTATTTTTCGCCCAGATTTGTGTCGATGCACTGATATAAGCATCATAAGTCCAAGTAATTTGGCTATACATCTCACACAGTTCTAAGTTTTGAATATACAATCAAGGGAGACCTATTGTGTTTATAAAATGCTCAAATTCTATATCTATAGGAACATACTTTCTATGGATTTGATCTAAACTAATGCTAAAATTAATTTTAAAATACTAAGAAAATAGGAATTCTTAGAAAATAAAAGTAAGAAAATTTACCTAGGATTTGTAAATTATTTGGAAATAATTGGACTAGTCTATGAAACATAATCCTAGATTACTCGAATAAGATGACAAAAAGTGGATAACTATATAGATCAAGTCAACTAAGTATACAAAGTATGATAGTGTACTAAGATGATAAAATCTGGTCCTCATCAGCTGGAGGGAGTGGGGACTGCTCAGGTACTCACAACGCTTGAAGAATCTACTGAAGTTCGGTGGTCATCTCCTCCCGGAGCGAGGACAATCTGGTGGTCATCTCTCCTCGAATAGTGTTGAATCTGTCCGAAACTGATTGTCGGAGCTGTGAGGAAGACTCCTCAAGTCGTGCTAGTCGGTCCTCGACGGATAGTGAGGTTGAGGGCTGGGTCGAGGTCAAGGGTTGGGTTGGAGTCAAAGGCTGTCCAAAGAGTTCCTCAGTCGTGAATGTCAGCAACTTCTCTCCCTCAGCCAAAATGATTGGTGGGAAATCATCCTCGACCTCGCTTGGTATGTCTGGCTATGGTCCCACTCTCCATGTTTGTCCCCCTTGAGCGGTGACCTCTATATACACTAGTGCAAGCTGTCGTTGACCAATCTCGTCATATGCGCTAAGTGGAGTGGATGCACCCTATATCATATCTACCCCTATGGTCGAGAATATATATGTCAAAATATGACAATAGGGTATATGAACTTGACGCCTAGTGACGAGACTGAATGCATGAATAATATTATGAAATATGTGTAATGCGATGTCGATATCAAGACGCTGACAAAGTGCATATAGGAAGGAGTGAGAGGGTCGCATCATTGCAATATTGCGAGATGTGATCGGTAAAATGTATGTGGTCAGGACTCGATATAGAATATAGTCCTAGACCCTAAGGAAGAGCGACCTAAAATCAGACACAGTAGGTAGTCTCTCTTCCATAAAAAAATATATAGAGATAGTATTTAATGTAATATGGGAGTAAGGTTTGCCAAATGACAAATCCCTACTAGGGTAGCATAAAAATAGATAGGCTGACCTCCTGAGTCATAAGCTATCATATAATAGAGTGGGAGAGAAGTGAAAATCCTTCCCACAAACTCTAGTAGAATAAGTCAAGTCATCAACCTTAACTAGATTGTTGTAAAACTATGCACACAAGTTTAGATTTACTGCATGGCTACAGTAAACTAAACTATCTAATTGGTAGTAATCAACAATCTCTATGATAGGTGCACATTATTTGGTGAAAAAGGACCTACTCAAAAACTTAAATTTTAATACAACATATGTGTACTGAAAAAAATCTAACCTAAGTCGTTCAGTGAGGAATCTAGCATTAGTAGATGGGGTATTGCTAGGGTTAGGGTTAACATATCGTCGTTTCCTAAAATAATTTATATATGTAAAACATTCATATAACAACAAATAAACAACCAAAAGTAGCTATATAGTTAAGTTAGGGTGTACCGAAGAGGCATTGTCAAGGTTTGGAAGGGAAGAGATGAAGAAATGGTGGACATTGATCGTGGGAAGGTGCCTTCTCGTTGCCAAATTTGTGAACAGAGCATCACTTTGTTCTTTGGAAAAAATGGGATTGAAGGCACCTTCAACCTCATGAAAGGTGCCTTCAATGTGCTGTGGAAAGCGCCTTCAACCGACTCTAGCCTTCAGTCGGTTGGGGTGGAAAATATCCCGCCCTTGCGAGGGCGTCTCCGATTATCTAAGAGGTGCCTTGGGTAGCACTTTTTTTTTACAATTTAACTTTAATTTTAATTTTAATTTTAATTTTAAAATTTAAATTTAAATTTAAATTTATTTTTAATTTTTAATTTTTTAGTTTTTAATTTTTATTTTTAATTTTAATTTTTTTATTTTTTATTTTTAATTTAATTTATAATTTAAATTTAAATTTGAATTAAATCCTTAGTCATCTCACCCGATCTATATTTTTAATCAGAGAATTCTATAATTTTGTGAGATGAATTAGATTGAATTTTAGAGTTGTGTTTAACTTTGTGTTAGATTTAAGTTTAGTTTTGGGTTCAATAAATAGACATTCTTTGAATAAACTTATAGGCTATGGTGAGTCACTTGGACTCATTAGAGTAACCATGCCTTTGAAATTTTCTAAATAGTCCTATCCACTAAATTTAATACAAAACTTTGGTTTAACCAGTTAGAATTCATAAGGGATAGCTTCAGTTAGTTTCACTAAGCCAAATGCACCAGGTCGAAGTCATATCTTTTTAGACAAGCATAGACAGAGTTTTCCTAACCTACTATCATCCAAACTTCACCAGTATCATTTAACAAGTTAAACATTTATCCCTTTTTAGACTAATCCTAATTGCCCTCTTGGGTAAGTTATTGATCTTGGAGGTGCCAACTAGTTTGGAGTCTCCCCCTGAATTATTGGACTTGGATTTTAGGTTTTGGGTTTATGTCGATTTTGTTGAATTGAAAGCGCTAGAGGGGGGGGGGGGGGGGGAATAGCGCTCGTGACTTTCACTTTTGTTTCGGAAAACTTTTGATTAAACGCAGTGGAAAAGTAAATAATGGAAAATGCAAACGCCAAGGATTTTTTACTTGGTTCGGAGCTTGGGGTGACTCCTACTCCAAGGCCCACGCTCGTTGAGCGTTTACTTTGGGCAATCACTATAAGCACGTAAATTCTTTACAATTTAAGTACAATATTAGAGCAATAGTAAAATTTATATTGACAACAAAAATAATAAGTTTGAAGCTCTTGGTCATCGGGGTCTTGCTATAGCTTTTCTGGATTGTCTTTTGAGCAGCACGGAGAAGACAGATTGTAATTTCGTTATTGTCCTAAGCTGCTGCTTGAGACTGTCTTTTATAGCCTGTGGAGGGTGCCCTCAATAGCATGGAGGGCACCCTCATCGGCGTCGAATCCGCAGCATAGATGAGCTCTGACCCGTTCACAGCCTATCCGCCTGAGGGCGCCCTCGCGCCAGTGTCCAGGGCACCCTTAAGCTCCAGAAGGCGCCCTCTGCTTAGCATCCAGGGCGCCCTCGCGCCTTGCTGCGAGAGGGTCTTCTCCAGGTTACTTGAGGCAAACATTCCAATTCACTTCCTGCAAAAAACGTTACTACAACATACCCTGCAAAACAGAGTTAAGACATAATAAGACATAGAATTTGACAGTCATCGAACTGTCCGATTCTGACTTCAGATTCCCGACCAGAAACCCTAGGTCAAACCGACACCTACTATTCCCTCACCAAGGAACGCACCCTCACCTACTCCACTCAGGAGAGTTTACCTGTTCTAGTTGATCCTCGAAACCAACTGGACTTTTGCTCAGTGCCCAAGGCTCCAGGACTTTCCGCTGGGCGTCTGCTCCACGACCCACCCAGTCTTTCACCTAGTTCGCAACACCAGGACTTTTCACCTAGAGTCCTCAACTCTAGGACTTTTGCATGAAGCCCTCGACCTGCCAAGACTTCCAGCCTAGGGTTATGACCCCCTAGGACCTAGGGTTACCTCCCCCTAGGGTTTTCCACCTGCCTAACCGTACCTAGGACTTTTGTCTAAGTACACTTAGGATTTTTCTGTAAACTCATTCAAACATATTAGATAACAAAACAACTTAACTTTGGACCCTTTGACATAATCAAGACACAGGTTTGATCGTCAGATGCTTCCTGTACCAACAGATTTGTTTTATAGTTATACTGGAATTGGTTATAATTTGTGTTTAGATTAATTTTGTCTTTATTTAATTTAGGTTTAGTTGTTGCTTTGGTTAAAGCTACTGAATTTAGCTTAGAGGGTTTAATTTGTTTGAGATTAAGGTTGATTTATTTGTTTTTAGATAATGTAGTCTATTCTTAGGTATGTAGTATTGATTGATTCCTATTTGTATAGTTAAGTACGCTTTTGGAACACATACTTTAGTTTGATTTTTATGTTGATTGACTAAAGATATAAATGTTTTACTGGTTGGGCTGGACTTGTATCCGAGTCTAGACTTATTGTACACAACTCTTTGTGATCCAAGTATCATATCAAGATACTTAGATCTAGTTATGATTTTTTCTAGTAGTTGTTTTAGTTCAAATACTTCTTTTTTCAATTTGGAATTGTCCTCCTCAAGTTGTGCAACTTGAGTCGAGATTTCAGGTTGAGTTGGCTTAGTTGTTGGGTTTGAATTTAGCTATTCATTAAGTATTTTATTTTCTTTGCTTAGTTTATTTATTTGATCTTCAAATATAGTCAATTTCTTTTGTAAGCAAGCAATAATTTTAAAAAACATTTTGCTTAAGATAGACTGTACCTCATCGGAACCTTTAGAAATGAGTGCGGACTCGTAGCTCAATTTGGATTCGGGCCCGTCTTCCGATTCACTTTTCGATTTAGGTCCGTACAACTATCAATGTGAGATAGTTGATGTGCCTCAGTTCATTGCCGTTTGATTCCTCTGCAGACGATTCATCCCAAGTTGCTTTGAGGACTTTCTTCTTTTTAAAATTTGGGCAGTTGTTCTTGTAGTGTCCCTTCTTGTTGCATCCAAAGCACGTGACATTTGTCTTATTGTTGTTGGAATTTGAAGTGGAGTTGATCTTCTGCAGGTCCTTTTTGGTGAAGTTCTTCTTTCTCCTCGTGAACATCTTTTTTACCAGGTTCACTAGGTATTCTTCATCGTCTGAGTCAGACTCAACTTCAGGTTCTGGTTTAGTACTAGATTTTTCTCTTGACGTTCCTATAATAAGAGTAATATCTTTCTCGGGTTTGATGTTAGTTTATTCGTGTAGCTCTAATTCACAAAAAAGTTTATCTAATTTTAGTTTAGATAAATTCCTTGAGATTTTATAGGCATCCACGATGGATGCCCACAATGCATTTCAAGGGAAGGAGTTTAGAGCATACCTTATCAGATCTTGGTTCTCCATCTGATGGTCGATTGTGTGGAGTCTGTTGAGGATGTTTTTTATACTTGCGTGCAATTGAATGGCGGATTCTCCTTCCTGTATTTTGATGTTAAATAATTTATTTAAGAGTAAGTCTATTTTTGTTACCTTTGCGTCATTGGCCCCCTCATGTAGTTCTATGAGCTTGTCACATAGTTCCTTTGTGTTTTCGTGTGGGTCGACGCGGTTCAGTTCCTCTTCGTTAGTCCGCACTGGATTATGTTGAGAGCCTTGAAGTCAATCTAGGCCTTTTTTTCCATCTTCATATTCTAATTTTTCGAGTCCATTGGAATTCTGGTGTTATGGTCGACTGACACCTTGTATTCTTTGGTAATGCTAAACCACTGGTCGAAATTGATCTTCAGGTACACTTCCATCAGCTTCTTTCAATACGAGAAATCATCCCCGTTGAATAGGGGTGAACAAATAGTGTTGTATCCTTCGTTTTGGGTCATTTATCAATGAAACAAAAAACTAGAGGAAGGTACCAAGACTTGGTCTTGGATTAGCAGAGTTTAAGAAAAATAAAAAATATATCGAGGAACTCGAGTCTTGTTGCACCAACTTCAAGTAAAAACTGAATGAGAAAGAATTATTTGAATATGCAAACTTTTACCGATTCAAATAGAATATGAAAAAGCATCAAAGAAAATAGAGAATCTAAAGAATTCTTCGTGTTCTAATATTGCTATTTCAAATTTCAAAAAGTATCAAAGATTAAAGTGATAATTTAGATACCATAAGGGCCAAATTAGAAAATTATCAAAAAAATATATTTTTAAAAAATTCTTGGTTAATCCAGTTAGTTGATAGAAACCTATATTGAGTTCCAAAATCATGCTTAAATTAAATTTTGATGCATATTCTACTTTTAATTGATTTAATTTTTATTAATTACTTAAAATTAACTAAATAAATTACTTTGCATGATTTCTATGAGAAAGTGATTAGAATTTAATTTTTCTCATAAAAAGAATTTCATCACTTATCTATAAAAAAATTTTCAAAATTTTCTGACTGTTAAATTATTTTTTATAAAATTTCTAATAAAAAAAATTACATTTTTCAATTTAAAAATAATTCTCAAAGTAATTTTTGCAAACTTCATTTTTCTGTGAACTCTTATCATGTTATCGATCGAAAAAGAATTTTCGAGTTTTTTTTACCATTATATTATTTTTCTATGATTTTTTTCTAAAAAATCATAGTTTAAATATTAAAAATTTGATTTTCATTCAATCTTTGAAAAATAATTTTTATGTAGAAATACTCGCTGTATTACATTTTCAGAAAATGTTTCAAGATTTTTTTGAGCCTAGAGATTATTTTTAAATATTTTTTTGAAAAATTTAACTTTTTGTCGAAGATAAATTATTATTATTTAAATCAAATCCATAATTTTATGAAAATTTTATCACAGCTTTGGAAATATCTGCTTACTTTTTGTAAAAAAAAAATATAAAATTTTTGAACAATTTAACATAATTCTAAAATTATTTTTTTCCAAAAATTATTTATAAATAGTAAAAAATCCAGATTTTTAAAATTTAAACTTATTGATTTTTCTGGATACTAGGAACTATATTTTTATCCCTTAGCCTTTATTTTAAATTTATTTCAAGTTACTTTCATTGCATACCCTTATTTTTAATATGATTAAAGAGGGAGAAATAGAAGTTAAGTCTAGGGGAGGGTAACATCTTGATTTTTGCACATTTTTTTAATGGTAAAAATTTTACTTGCTATTTTCCTATTTTTTATTTTTTGTTTACCCTAACTTAACTTGCGTTGCTCACATCAAAAACAGATAGATTATAAGTACCCCGTGGTAGTTTTGATGTGGTCAACCAAGTCATGTTAGGTCCTCTTGTCTTTTGATGTCTTGTGTCTAAGTGTGCATGAACTTAGGAGCACAGAAAGTCGAGCGAAAGATGCAACTAGTGAGAAGGATGACACAAGAGAGAGTCGACGGGTTCGGTGCATTCGAGAGACGAGGCGCTGTAGAAGAGTACGCTGGCGACGAGAAGGAGGCGCACGCCATTTCTGAGGGACGAGAAGCCGGAGCAGAAGGTTGCTCGAGAAGGCTAGAAAATGGGTTCGGTTGAGCTCTATTCCAGATGGCCGAAATCACCTAAGCGAATGGAGACGGAGCAAGAGCTTGGACGTAAAAGTCAGCATTTCTGTTGACTCTAATCCGGGCACCCCGAGCTTGCGCCCTGGTCTAGGCTGGATCAGCTCGGTTCGGGTGCCCGGACCACAAAATCTATCATTTGCCACATTGTCACAATCCGTTGTGTCATGGATAAAATTTTATCCACACTCAAGTGCCCGAAACTCTTTCAGGCTCCCGGAACAGTGCTATAAATATAGCTCTAATCCCAGTAGCTAAACAAAACACTTGTAAACGATTCTCTTCCTATTCTACTACTTTGTTTGTGAGCTTTCAATGTTGTAAGAAACTACTCTGACCAAAGGAGAATTTTAGTGAGCTTTAATTGTCTTAGATTAGCAATCCTCTTATTGCAAACCAAGCAAAAGATCTACCTCTACTTTCTTTTTAATTAGTTTCTTAATTCTTTTGTACAAGTATTTTAATCAAGCTATAAGATCGAGAAAGGTATTTGTTTTCCATTTGCAAGGCAATTCACCCTCTTCTTGCCGGCCGCAAGAGATCAACAATATGATAGATGTCTCAATACGAGAATGGGGCGCGAGGTTCTCTAAGTTCGACCAACTCATAGGCCAACTATCCTCATACCAAAGGCCTTAGCGTTGGGCGAATAACAACACCTCATGGAGAGATATGCTGGCTGCCACCTCCCCTTAACCTTGATAGCCATGTCACCCTGACTCTAACTTCTACGTCATACCTGAGTCCTCCCTTAACATCTCGTATCAAACAAATATGTTAATTTGGAAGTCTCTTTCTTGTCGTTTTTTTAATGATCTCACAACATCTCCAATGGTTTGAAGGTTTTTGGGATTTTTATGTGGCCCCACAAAAAAGGATGAAAGAGATTATGAAAGCTGGGTTCGAAATTTAAAACCTAGATTCTTAATATTTGGTGACACATAGGAAAGATAAAATAAAAGAGTTTGGATGTCCTTAATACAACACATCAATATTATAAAAACTTATTGAAATATTTCTAATGATTAGAGCTTTAAATGAATTTCTTTGTAATCCAATTCATAGCATAAGTTGCATGACTTCATATATATTATATGAATTTCGAGATAAAAGAGTAAATTTGAGTTTTCATTACAAACTTCAAACCTCACCTCTACCATAGTTAAAGCTTTTTATTCAACTTTTTTAGTTTTACAAACTTCTGACAACTTTTTAGTTTTACAAACTTCTGACAAACTTCTAATAAAGGCATCTCCAATTGTTGAACTTTAAATGACTTTTTTTTATCACTTTAATATGTCACATCAATATTATAAACACTCAATGAAACATCTCAAATTTTTTTATCCAATTCACCGGTTCAAACTTTTTTATTTAGTTTTTGTGTCACGCCCCGGGGGTATAGTGTTGGGGTTGCAAGGTTGCAAACATAGTCCCATATTGAAAACACATGGGAAAGATCATGGGTTTATAAGAGAAAAGATATCTCCATTGGCATGAGACATTTTGGGTAGAGCCCAAGAGCAAAACCATGAGGGCTTAGGCCCAAAGTGGACAATATCATACCATTGTGGAGATATCTAAATTCTTTTCGATCCAACAATTAGGAGTTTAACCGCCAACTGTGCACAAGAGCTATGGTCTGATTGAGCCATGTGGGTACAATATTAACCAGGCAGGAAGTCCTAGTTGCGATTAGGCAATGAAGTCCTAGTAGGTCGGGTGGACCGAGGGGCAGGAAGACCTGGTGGGTCGAGGATCGGACGTGGGAAGCCTATGGTCCTTTGTTTAAGGGGGGGATTGTTGGGGTTGCAAGATTACAAACATAGTCCCATATTGAAAACACATGGGAAAGATCATGAGTTTATAAGAGGAAAGATCAAAAAAATTATCAATTTATATATATCATAGTTTTTAGACCACAAAATTATACAGATAGACGACATCTGAAATAGAATTACAAAATGTAAATACAACGAAACAAAAGTAAAACAAACCAGGAATCAATACGTCGAGATCTTTGAGCAACTCTATGTAAAGTCGGGACCAACTCTAATATCAAAAGGATCTCTGTGTCTACAAAACTGGAGGCCAAGGAATATAGAAAGTTAGCCAAATGACTAAGTGGATACTCAAGAAAAATGTGCATGAATTTAATCTTGTTTAAGAAGTCAAAGAAGTAAAGTAAATCACAATCTTTTATTACAACTTTAGATTATTCTTAAAGTTCTCTGTTTATATATATATATATATATATATATATATATATATATATATATATATATATATATATATATATATAAAATCATCTTCGGTTATCGTTATCTATAATCAGGTAATATTTTTATATTAGAGTTTAGGATCTTCACCTTATCATCATCAATTAAAATCAATTCTCCAATCTTATTATTTAATCAATCGGTATACAAGTTATCATGGTAATATCAACATGTATATCAATGGTCTAAATATGATAAATCAACTAAAAAGTGAATCATTCACTGGAGTCAATATCATCAGAGTGTAATATCACATGGATAGACTAAAAGCCTCCTCAGAGTATAAGTCTATCGCATACGTCACCTGACGTACGGGCTATCAGCCCTCACCGGTGGAAGACATAATAAACACTAACCGAGGGCTATATCATGCCACCACGCCTCGGGTGTACAGTTAGGTACTCTAGACCGCGGGCCGCCGCGCTACCACAATAACATGTGGGCGGTCCAGTGCTCCAATATAAAGTTCTGGTATAAAGATAGACTCATGGTCTTCACTTTTTAATATTCTGCATTTACCATCTTTCTTATTTCACTTTAAGTATTCCATTTTATCCATTTATCGTAATTATTCTCTTTTCATATAAAATGGTAAATCAAGTTAACATTTTCGTATTAAGTCTTTTAATTTATCATCCTAGGGTTCACATATAAAAAGTTACAACTATCAACAGATATAATATCAAAAGCATAGAGTATAAAAGGTCAAGCAAATAAAAAAAGACAGATATTAACAGAAAAGTAATTCAAAATATTTATTTAATTTTTAAAACAACCCTTCCCATATTAATCTCAATATAAACTCACATGTGAACCAGAAATAATATCAATTATTTACCCTCCATGATTTTATTATTTTAACACATTTCGCTACTTGTAATATCATTTTAATTCTATATATATATATATATATATATATATACACAACAAAATCTTCGAGTGTCGGCAGGTCACCGTGCTCCACTCGAGCTCGGGTCTACAAACATAATACTAAACATAACTCAGATAATTAAAGCACTATCTAATAAGAACAATGACCTAAAATCTAAATATTGTCTATGATTTGAAATCAACAAATTATTTTGATCTTGCTAGCTCGTACGACTTCGCATTCCTAAATGAAACCTTTGTTCTAATTTAGATAGCCCTCCTAACTACACATCAATTAACACGAAGCATAAAATATACCTTCTATGAGTTACTGTGGTTGTTGGAAAAAGAGGACAACAACTAGGGTTGTTTTTCCTTCGCCGCTGACCATCTTAGCTAGCTCCAGCGAGCTCCGACGAACTCCGGCGGTGTTGCCAAGAAAAGGATAGCAACTAGGGTTGCTATTGGAGAAACAAAAGACAACAACTAGGGTTGCTGCTCTTGGCAGTTGGAGGAGAAGAAACACGATAATGTTAGTTGGGGAAGGCTAAAAACAGAGAGGACGACTGCTAGAATAATAAGGGGAGAAGAAACCTTTTTTCTTTTCATCGTTTGTCTCGGCAAGCTCTGGCGAAGGCCACAGCTAACTTCGAAGGCTGCTGTGCTTGATTAGAAAACAGGGCAGTAATTAGGGTTTCGCTTTCCCCTCTTAGCTAGTGGTCCGGCGAGCTCCGATAAACTCAAAAGAGCTCCGATGTTATCACCGATAAGCAAGATAGCAAGGAAGGAGAAACTTGTTGTTTGTTGCTTGTTGCTTGTTGCTTGTTGCTGTTGGAGAAGAGAAGAGAAGAAGAAGAGGAGGAGGAGAAAGGGGTTGCAAACTTCGGTAGAGAAGAGAAGAAAAGAGAAAAAAATGGAGGAAGTAGAGGGGGTATGCAGTTGGGTAAATATGAGTTTTTTTTTTTTTCAATACTTAACATTTTGTTTACAAATCTTGAATTGGATATTCCCTAAGTCACCGTCTTTGAATTGAAGTATATACAAAACCAGTCAATTTGAGTTGTTTTTTTTTGGAAAAAGAAAATCTCAATTTTCAGGAAATTGATAAAATTTATGGGAGATAATATATATACAGTTTAAATTAATCTTACGATATATATATATATATATATATATTTCGTAAGATTAATTTAAACTGTTTTATATTAATTATTAAAAATACTCTTCATATATAATATTTTTAATAAATTTGAACTTTTTAAATTATTATTAAAAGGTTATATTTGATATAAGAAATATAGTGAAGTGATCTTTTAAATTTTATCCTTTACAATTTCATGCCTATGAAATAAAAATGTCTACAATTTCAAATATATATTTTAAAGAGTAAAATAGAATAAAAATAATATATATATATATATACCAACGCTGTGAGCATTGTCCACGCCGCCCAGAATAACAATTGGGTATATATGCTGTGGATCTCACGTTGTGGGTTTTATTTCTATCATATGTTTTTATTTATTTATTTATTTTTATTTAAACTTTGAGTTATAGTATTAAATAAAAAAATTAAAGTGATTTTTTTTAAAGATGGTATAAAATGTGTGGCCTAAAATATGTAGGTATCAACCTTTTATATGTTATATATCATTTATTTTTTAATACATAAAAATTCTATTAAATATTTTATGAGAAATGGAACTAATTATTTATCGTAATTAAGAAAAACAAAATCGAGGGA
This sequence comes from Zingiber officinale, assembly GCF_018446385.1. Classification (NCBI taxonomy): domain Eukaryota; kingdom Viridiplantae; phylum Streptophyta; class Magnoliopsida; order Zingiberales; family Zingiberaceae; genus Zingiber; species Zingiber officinale. Next base: position 44,073 of record NW_024589877.1, on the reverse strand, counting down.
GCCGCTGCCTCTACATTCCTCTTATCGCGATATCCATTCCAACACTCGAGTTTTAGCTCCTCGTTCTCTATCTCTCCGATCGAGAATGCAAACGCAAACGCAAACGCAGCCGCGAGCAGCTTTAAGATTCCGAGTTCTCCCCTCGACCGCCTACACTCCTCGCCTCCCCTTCGTTGTCTTCTTCCCACGAAACCGATGGCCTGCTCGTGTCTGGTGCACGGCCGCCGAGAACGGCGGCTTCCTTGGCGAGCAGAAGCAACTTCAGATGCCGCATAAGAAGGCGTACCCTTTCGATGAGATAGAACCTCGGTGGCAGCGTTTCTGGGAGGAGAATAACACGTTTCGAACACCCGAGGTGGTTGACACTTCAACGCCCAAATGTTACATCCTCGACATGTTCCCCTACCCTAGGTATTACTTTCGATTCACTCAAATAAATGCTCCAAAGTGACTATTTGGTCCCAAACGTCTCAGTTAAATCATTTTCTTTCCCTCGTTGCCTTAAAAACGTTTTTTTAAAAAATTGCAGGCATTCTTCTGTTCTTAGTTAAACTAATTCCCTTACAATGTCATGGCGGTGAAAAATAACTGCAGGGACCTTGCCTCTTTATCACGCTCTTATCATTTTATGACTTCATGAATAGTGCTAAATCTAAATTACAGTGCGATCAATTGTTGATAAAAATTCAAAATTTTCATTCGACACTCTATATCCTGGTTTTATCATTTTATGAGCTCACGAGAACGAACAGAATTTGGGCAGTGTTCATTGATTGACTTTATGATTTTAATTTGGTTCCACTTACTTTTTAAGTGGTATGTATTCAGCTTAGTGCGATAAACAGCTTTCTTCATCATCATTTAACAATAACTTGATAGATGTAAATGGATTTTAGTAATCATTAAGAAATAGTTGGATACTAGAATACCCAATTTGTTAGTTAATATTCCATGATGTGCATTGTTACCCATTGAAAGATTAGGATCTGCTTCAGAATTTCCTAAACCCTAAAAGTTTTAATTTGTATCAAATTATGTTTTTTTCTTCAATTATTATTTTTGAATATTAATTAATATAGTAGATCTATTTGCCATATTGGTTGTGGAGGCATTTTTTTTTTTAAGTTAGTACTCTACGAACACAGGCAATATCAAGATTATATGGTTTCATTAAAATGAAAAATTAATGTTGCCTTTCGGATTTGGCTTGCTAAAGAAACTTCAGTGGGTTTGGCTATTAGCATTTCTTTACTAACTACCCAGACTGACAGCCATGAATAATGGACTTCAATTGTTTGGTTTTCCTTAGAAAATTCCAATCAGAGATGGCTGGAAGTGGGATGCAATTATGGAGAAAATTGAATAAAAATCTTCCTCTATGTCATGATCCTAAGTAAGATTCACCAAAATACTTGTTGCATGTACTTGGTTGAGCTCATGCAAACAACCAATAAACATACATAAAAAGCATAAGACATCAGCCAATATTTAACTCTTTAACCTTTCAATAGGTGCAAAAATTAGCCTTTTCTCAACCTAACCTTATTGAACACTTTTGCACTGGGTTTGCAACCTTGTCAAACTTCACAAATTTCCTCAGTTATAATAAAAATGCTATCATATAATGGTTGTCTCTAGATAGCATATTAACAATAGATATCTTTGTGCATGTATCTTTTACTAATCGAAGTAATGCCATTTATATTTAGTGGAGCTGGATTACATGTTGGCCATCCCCTTGGATATACTGCCACTGACATACTCTCGAGATATAAGCGTATGAAAGGCTTCAACGTTTTACATCCAATGGGATGGGATGCATTTGGTCTTCCTGCTGAGCAATATGCCATCGAGGTTTGCTGGCAATTTTTGTGGCAAAATTACCTCATGTACTTAGTCTTGTTAGTCTGTTTTACTTTTTGTAGACTGGAACCCATCCAAGGATTACAACCAAGCAAAATATCAAAAGATTTCGTTCCCAGGTACTAGTAGGTTTCTAGTGCAGTTGTTGTATGTCTACTATGACTTACAAATTTTGAATGCACTTTCTTATTTCTATTTACACTTTACTAGAACAGAACCTCTCAAGTATTTTGTCATGAAATCTCACCAGGAAATACAATACATCTTTATTCAATAAATTTTAAATACCATAATTTATCATATTCCTGTTACAAAATGTGACAATTTGTTTAACAAAGGACTTTTCTATTGTGAAGGTTCATATATCAAACACAGATATGTTTTGTCCAGCCCTTGCCTATATCTTGATCTCTTGGTTGAAATTTTCCATTTAATTGAGGTAGCATATCTATTGAAGGTGACTCTACTTGTTCTTCATACAAATTATAGGTACCATAATCGCCTAATTCTTTTACTTATTCAAATATGAGTTTGAATAAGTAAAACTCCATATGAGACTCCCGACATCTATTTGTTTTTTTTTTCTTTTTGCCAAATGACATTGTGGTCCATTAATATGTGATGAGTTGTTTCCACCTCAGAAATGACCTTGTTTCTTTACTCAAAAATATCTAAACACTTTACATGAGACTCCAAAAATTCTCTAGTATACTTTCTAGCTAAAATTATACATTTTGATCCACCAATGAGCTTTTGTTCATAATGCCTTGATTCCCATTTTAAGTCAAAGACACTTGAATACTCAACTTGAGATTCACATGAAGCCTTTACTTTAATTTTTAGCAAAAACTCCTTAATGTCTCATTTTAATTAAAAAAAAATGAATTTGGGAACCTCTCAGCCTAAAGATTCACTAATATATATTTTTCCTCCAAAGCGAGCAAGTTTGGTATCTGGGAAAGAGAAATTTTAGTTTAGCTGAACCATGAGTATTTGGGGTATGAGAAGAAGGAAGGTGAGTGATTTGCACAAAATAAATTATGGGATATGTAGTTGGAGAATCCAAAAATCAAGGTGCACCCTCTTTGGAAACCTGCCTCTTTGTTTGTTGGCATGCTTTTTCTTCTCTTCTTGCATGAATTCATCAAAAGCCTTGAGAATCCATGCAGCCATGTTAGTTATGAATCAAGTAGTCGTGTCTTGTGCATGAGCTATCATTTATATGCTATATTGGATTGAGTGAATATTCCTAGCCTTTTTCATTTTATTGAGGAACATGGAATAATTGGCAATAAAGAACTGCTTCCATGCTTATAAAAGCGTAAATATGTGGTTATTTCTGTTAACAGCACAAACAATTTGTCTTCATATACTTTGTGTAAACTGATAAGAGTACTTGGGAATTGGGACTTCTGATTTCTTGTTGATTGGTTCGTGAACACACTCTTGCTTGATTCTGACAATGCACTTCAAGTTGTTCTTTTGTTTGTTTGTTCGAGCCACTTATTATTTGTTAAGCAGTTTCTCTTGTTGATGGATAGCTCAAGTCATTAGGTTTCTCGTATGATTGGGATCGTGAACTGTCAACCACTGAACCTGAATACTATAAATGGACACAGTGGATTTTTCTTCAACTGTTTAAGAAAGGACTTGCATATCAGGTGAATTATTTTCTCTCTGAGTTAACACCTTAGAAATTGAAGATTTCGTTTTCATTGATTTTATTTCCCACATAAATCCTATCAAACTATAGTAATTTTATATAGGTTTTATTTTAAATATAGGCTGAAATACCTGTTAATTGGTGTCCTGCACTTGGCACTGTCTTGGCGAATGAAGAAGTGATCAATGGTGTTAGTGAACGAGGGGGGCATCCTGTTGTAAGAAGGGTATTAGTGACCTTATTTCTTTCCACCGGAAGTTGTCTCATATTTAAGCATTCATTGGAATCTTGGTTTCTCAGTCTCTAAACTTTATAAAACTGATGTCTTGTTTCTATTTCTGTTATCTTTTGACTCTGATCAGCCAATGCGCCAATGGATTCTCAAGATTACTGCCTATGCTGATCGCCTTTTGGAAGATTTAGATGAACTTGATTGGCCTGAAAGCATCAAGGAAATGCAAAGAAATTGGATAGGCCGATCTGAAGGTGCTGAGCTCGAGTTTCATGTAGTTGATTCTGAAGGATGTGACCTGGGTCTAGAGTTATCTGTATATACAACCAGACCAGACACCATATTTGGTGTAACGTACGAAAAGTTTTTGTTTCTACTTTACAATTTATGTTTTAATCATCCTCAATCTCATTTTTCTTACCTTAAAATTGTTTTTCCATGTTTACAGATTTCTGGTTGTGGCACCTGAGTACCTGTTCTTGTCATCACTAGCATCTGAAGCCCAGCATGACATAGTATTTCAATTTGTTTCTTGTTTTTTATTTTTGTTAATGCCATTAGTGATGTAGATTGGAAGCAAAATCGAAACTCACATTGAGGATTGATACCCTTTGACGCAAATAATCTCACACATACAAGTAAGGATAATTTCCCTAAAAGGCTCCTAGTTTAGTTAAAGCTCTGCCCAGACCATTCTTTTTTTCACTGAGGCCCTTCTTGACCAAAATCCGAAATCCCATCAGTCTAAACAACCCCAAAAACTTCTGCTAGATAGTCTTTGTAAATCAAATCATGGGTCCTAAATAGCCATAATATGCAGTTTTTTAAAAAACATTTTCTCTTGTTTTTGGCACTTGGTTCTTGGTTTTGTATCACTTTTCCATATTTGATATGTGATGTTAGAGGTAAATTTAGTATTCTTTGATGTGGCCATTTGTTGCCCCTATTGGAAATTTGGACATCATTTCTCTATTTTGGCACTCCATGTTTTGATCAAAACAAAATTGAGTTTTTTGGGGCACTCAACTATTTATTTAGATTTGTTTTCCTTTTTGATTGGGGGTGCTGTGGCCTCAGCAGGGCTTTTTTGGAAAAAAGGTCCTCAGTGAGGTAATAAGGCCTTCTTAGGGCAATTTCCCTAGAAATAAATGAACTAAGTTATCTCATAGAGAATGAAAAACTTCTATTATGCAATGCCTATTAATACGAGTGGATTGAGTACCTTTTTAAATATTCTAATCCAAACAAAATTGAAAATAAACTAAATGTATTGTAAGAAAGAAATAACCTTATATGTAAAATTACTGAATCAGAAAGGAAACAACTAAATTTCAAACTAGGAAAGAAGCCAAATTAAGTTAAACTTTTACTAAAATTATCCTACTCTCCTAATAACACAGTTGCAAATTAAAACTGCCTCATATAATGTGACCTTCTAAAGAAGAGGATTTACCAAAGTAAACATTTACACAATCTAAAAATTTTATAAATTAAATTCCTTGTTGGCATTGATCAGTGTCAATAAAGTAATGTTGTCTAATTACAACTGCAGGTGGAGCAATACAGGGAGGTTGCTTTGAGAAAAAGTGATCTTGAGAGAACTGATCTTCAAAAAGAAAAAACTGGAGTTTTTAGTGGTTCGTATGCTATGAATCCAGCTAATGGAGAAGCCATTCCAATATGGGTGGCAGATTATGTTTTAGGAAGGTTTATCTGGATATACTCTTTGTATATTAAATACTTTTTCCTTGGAAATTTAATTCCTAACACTTATTTCCATATTTAGACTACATTTTTATGCTAATGGGCCTAAGGACATCTTTATGTCTTCATGTACTAATGAAACGTGGTTAGCAATACCATCCAGGACTTTGACATTCTGAGCATAGGATCTTGGCTATGATAAGGGATGCATGTAATTGAAACTAAGTGCAATTTAAAAAGTTTTCCTCAGCCCTAATAAGAGTTACAGAAATCTCCACTACTTTAACTTTTCATCTGCCTCTCCTATCTTATGTGTGACACCACTTCCACTTGCCATGCTTAAAATATTTTAGAAATTGGATGTCAGATACCTAGATTCATACTTGTATCGGTTACTGAAACACCTAGATACCTATCTTGGGTACATTGTGTGATTGTCTATCATATAGAACACAAAGTCTGTAATTGGCTAAAACTAATCATTTATGCTGTATATACCGAGTGTGCTAAATTCAAAACATAAAATTTGGATGCTTTAACTGACACCTTAACTAACCTTACAATATGCCAAGCAACAATTCAACTATTCTTCTTAAGTTAGCTAAGCTATTTGAGCAACACAATTAAAAAACAACTTTGAAAGGATCCTTAAATAAGTCAATTTGAAGTTCTTTCTCAAAGCCTACACTACTACCAAATCCCAAGCAACTTTAGGCAAACCACAGTTTCCTAATCTTTAATTGCTAGAGTTACCGAACTGAAAGCCCATTCATACACATTTGCATCGCGACCAAACCCTAATTCAGTTTTGTCCTTCCAACCAAGCATAAAATCAATATTATGCCTAATCTTGATAAACTCAAGCACTATAATTATTTTGAATAGTCATTTTGACTCATTCTGCTTGCTCCATGTGTGCCTGATCATATAGTTTGTTTTCTTCTATTCATTTTCTGCATACATATACTTGTCAAAGTTACCACCAATCAAACCTTCAATTTTTTGTTGTCTGCTAGAACTGTTTCTGGAACAAATCTTTTATTTATTGAGTTAATTACACCATTATTTGTGTGGAAACTATTATGATTGGCAGTGTTACATCTATCTCCTATATGACCAGTCATTGGCATTATGCTTTATGTAACTGCTGCGATTATTCAAGTTGTAACGTTGGTTCTTGTACTTGATATGCAGCTATGGTACTGGGGCAATAATGGCTGTGCCTGCACATGATTCTCGTGATCATGAGTTTGCATTAAAGTATGATATTCCCATTGTTAGGGTTGTGATTGGTACTGATAAAAATCATCATAATAGAGAACCATATGTAGATGATGGAATCATGATCAACTCCTCAAATTCATCCTCTGGCTTGGATATCAATGGTTTATCATGCAAAGATGCTGCTGCAAAAGTAATAAATTGGCTTGAGATTACTGGTTATGGCAAAAAAAAGGTCTCACTTTTTCATTTTTACCAGAATTTAGATCTGGGCTATATATATATATATATTTCTTTTTTTCTTCCATTGAGAATATTGGTTAATCAGGTAAATTACAAGCTGAGGGATTGGCTTTTTGCTCGACAACGCTATTGGGGCGAACCATTTCCTGTGATTTATCTGGATGATAGTGGTGAAGTAGTTCCTTTACCAGAAAAAGAGCTGCCTGTAGTACTCCCAGAGTTGGATGACTTCAATCCCACAGGAACAGGGGAACCTCCATTAGCAAAAGCAACTTCGTGGGTATGTTATGGAAAGATGGCAAAATAAATATCTACCTTGCTAATTTGGAATTTGTCTCATACATTACTGATTGCTTTTGTCTTGTCATTGTTGTTTGATGGTTTTATTCCTTTATTAGTTGATTATCCACAAGAGTCTTTAAATGTGGATTACCATTTTAATTATCAACTTGGCACTACCATATCAGTCTGATGGAATATCCAGTTGCAGATTGTTTAAATCTTTAAATCTTGTTACACTTGTCAGCTGTCAACCATCATGTGTTGACTTAAAGCAAGTTTATCATTTTCTTTTCATTCTTAATATTCATATTTTAAGAGTAATAATTTGTCTAGTTTCAAGCTTTGTTGCAGCAGAGATGCTTGATGCTCATAGTCCCACGGACAAGTGCTGTGGTCCAACATATAATATAAAATTTTGGTCTCTTTCTAACAACTCGAGCTTCTGGAGTAAATGGCTAGTAAGCAGGAGCTTCAGATTCCAATCCTACCTGGCTTTATAGATAAAGACTTGTAGCTTCAAGCCATGATAGACATGAGAGGACATGCTGAACCTGAGATGCTTCATGCCCATTAGTCCATATTGTAAAGTCTAGTAGTCCAGTATATAAATGAAAAATTATTTTCCTTTTAACAACTCTCCCTTTTGGGTTAAGTGGTTAGCTAATCAATTTTAACAAGCTTCAATGCTCATCTTTTCTCATCTCGTGAATTCATATAAGGACCACCATAAGCTAATGTATCTCCATTCTTCTCTAGCAAACTCGTGTCATAAAAAATTGCAAAATTTATGCTTCCTTACCATACTCTACAAAATTATGATATTTCTGTTTCAGCAATTACTTTTCAACTGAATTGTATTGTATGCTAGCATTTATTTAATTGGTTAGAGTAATATTGGAAAATCCCCTGTTACTATGTTAGGGTATGGGTATCTAACATAGGTGGGGATCCACATCTCTGACATCGTATTTCTAAAAACTTCTACATATGACCAATAGAGATATATGAGGTGTTCACTCGGTTTGTCTGCATCCAACATTGGTATTCTGTAGATGAAGAGTCCTGAATGTTAAAGGCTGGAAGTATGAGTTTTGTATAATGTTTCCATTTCCTGTTATTACAATTACTTGTTCAACTTAGTTATCTTATATTGGTCAATTCAGTGATACTGTCAAATAAAAACTCTCCTGCATATTATTATATAGTTTCTTAGGGATGATCTCTTGGTAATTAGGTGAATACTGCAGATCCAATTTCTGGAAGGCCTGCAAGACGGGAAACAAATACAATGCCGCAATGGGCTGGCTCATGCTGGTAAAGAAGTCTTTGTTTGTCTTACACATAACTCTTTCATTTTTTCCTCTCGATTGTGTTTCCATTTGTCCTTTAAAGCCATTCCTATTTCTCTTTTTTATATTGATCTTCTGTATTTATCTTAAAGTCTAAGAAACACTATTGCAATATTATGAAAATATAAAGTAAATACACTCAATAAGTGGCATCTCATGGGAAAGTCCCAATTTTCTCCTACTGCCAGCATGTAGTTTCAGCAATAAAAGATACATTATTTATCCTACAGTAATATACAACAATAATTGTATGATCTTGTCCATCTATATGTTTGTCATTTAGAGTTGGAGATACATGCTTATTGAATTTCTAATGCTAGCAGAAGAAAGCAGTAATTGGGAGAATCATAGTCGTGTCTGTCATTTGGTCCAGTTAGTATATAATTAATATTTATGTTGTCACATACAATTTCCATTATATGCAATCTATGAAAATCTAACAGGGGTTGCCATTTCCTCATGTAGAAATCATTCACATCTTCCTATCTCTTCCATTATTAATATTCTGATTGTTGCTTGTTGTCCCCTCGGGACGGTCGCTAGCGCATGAGGTGTTGCCAACTTGAGGTCCGGGATTTGAATCTCGGCATAGCCAAGTAAATGCCTCCCTCATGCGTCAGTCACTATTCCAAGAGCTAGTAGCCACCCGTGATTTACCTCCTCCGTGTTGGCCCTAGGATGGGTTGGCGGGGGCGCTGGGGGGAGCGCAGCCACCTTTTGCCAATCTGATTATTGCTTGTCATCATATTGTCATACTTCAATAGTTTCTCTTTCTGCATTGTTTATGTCATCACAATATCTGTTTGGTGTAAACCTTTAGAGCTGTCTGATAAAGAGCTTTCTTCAGGTATTATTTAAGATTTATGGACCCAAAAAATTCCAAAGCATTGGTTGACAAAGACAAAGAAAGGTTGTCGTTCCTTCTGTCACATATTAGCAATGTCTGTTATGCTTGACATTGCTAATAATCTCCTGTATTGTTTTTAAGCTTGACATTGCTAATAATCTCCTGTATTGTTTTAATCTTAGGTACTGGGGTCCTGTTGACATCTATGTTGGTGGAGCTGAGCATTCTGTCCTGCATTTGCTTTATGCTAGGTTTTGGCACAAGGTTGTTTTCATGATGTGTTGATGAGAATTCCTTGTTTGCATGATAAAAAAATTGCTGTGGTTTGAATCTACATATTATCCCAATGAAATGAAGTGATAATTGATGGCATGTATGATTGTCCACTGTCATGCTAAATCATAACTCGCCTCATAGTAGCTCAGGTGTTGCATGTGCAGAATGACATGGGTTTGATCCTGCGTTTACCATGTCTGAAATCTATAAGTTTAACTTTTAACATGCATGATAACTCAAAAAATAAGTTGATTTGCAAATGTGTAACCCACAAGCCATCCCTTGTTCTGGCATAATAGATGCACAGTGGCACACAGTAGCCAAATTTTGGGTTTTACCCAAAACAATTTTTTCCAAACTCCTATAAATGTCAGTGCTTTACCAAAATTCTTGGTCTTATTCTTTTGATGAATCTTTTTTTATTTGGAAATAAAAATGGGTTTTGAGGCCAACAATGAGGCTTTTCTTCATAGATTCTGGCACCAAACTAGTGGTTGCCAGTTGCAATTGGGAATAATCTATTTTCTAGCATAAGGTCAGTATACTTGAACCTATATCTCCAACATCTGTTATTCCTAACTTGTCCTTTGCTACATTTATCTAAGATTGATTTTACTAATGCATTTCTTTTGTTCAGCATTTTGTCTTTCCTTTTTCTGGTTATCTTCTTAGATTAAGTTCCTTCAGTTTCTTGAGCAATTTTTCTTGTTTTGTGGGGTTACTCTTCCATGTCATGGGTAAATTTCATTTAGCCTAAAAAATTGTATGCTAACAGTCTTTTGAACAATTATGTGCAGCTCCTGTATGATATAGGTGTTGTTTCTTCCAAGGAACCATTCAAGTGCCTTATAAATCAAGGGCTAATACTTGGCGAAGTGAGTAAAAGTTTGCTAGAAATAGCATTACAAAAATTTAATGATACAATATCTCATAAGTCCCACTATAGGTAGAGTATACAGCTTTGAGAGATCCACAAGGGAATTTAGTTTCTGCTGATTCAACTGTCATCAGAGACAATTATTATCAAGAAAAAGTACCTGCGGAGAAGGTATATTGCATCAACTTCTTATCTAAAGCAGATTCTGTGAGTTTTAATTCATCTTAGTTAAATGATGTTTTAAATCTAACATATATCTATGTCGTAGGTGTCTAAAGTTGGTGATTTTTATGTTATAAAGGATGATCCTAGTATTCGTTTAATTGCTCGAGCCTACAAAATGAGTAAAAGTAGAGGAAATGTTATCAATCCAGATGATGTTGTTTCTGAGTATGGTGCTGATTCTCTTCGCTTATATGAAATGTTCATGGGTCCATTAAGGTAACTTCTTCTATATTATTATTTGATCAAATACTCAGTGCAGCCAAATATTTAAAAATGTTGATATGCTGATATTTTGACCCTTAAAGAGATTCAAAGACATGGAGTACTGGAGGAATTGAAGGAGTGCATAGGTTTCTAGCTAGGATTTGGAGGTTGATCGTAGGCCCCAATTTATCCGATGGATCGTATAGCGATGGGTCAGTTGCCACTGATGATGAACCTAGCTTGGATCAACTGAGAGCTCTTCATAGATGTATTGCAAAGGTAAATTTCTTTATAGATCAGCATGTTTTCTAATGGTTCCTGCAGTTATATTGTCAAATTTATACTTTGTTGTACCTTTTCATGGTTATTTAACATTGCATAGGCCAATATGACTGAAGAGGTTATGCATTTCCTTGCTCCTTACCAATTTCTATTATTTGGTTTGTAATCAATGCTCTGAGTGGCTGTTAGCAATTTCTTCAAGTCACATAGAAGACCTCACCAAACTAGCCTATTTTAGTTCATTGCTTAGATGAGAGACAAGAGTCAGATACAGAATCTCAGAGGCTCATATGATATATAGGAATTCTTGTACTCCATAGATTATTGATTGGAAAATTGGTGATCCGATTTATTATGTAAATTTAAGGATAGCAGTGGAAATTGGTGTGGCTACGAGCATGCTATTATAAATACATATAAGCATGCACTATCTCAAGTCCATATTAGCTATGCAAACAAAATGAATTTACCAATCTTTGGCTTGTGAAATAGGAGACAAATTGTCCAAATGTTAATCTGGCTCAAAAATTACCTTGTGAGAAATATCTTCATACATTCAATTGGTGTTGGGAAAATTGACACTTTGGTTTTGGTTTAAGATCCTAAATCTTTACCTGACAAATGATGCTGGGATCTGTTATTTATTATTTAAAAAGACTACTGAGGCTGAAAAGATACTTGACATGATAGTTATGATAAAATAAAAGGAAAAAACAAGAGAACAAGGACTCATGTGAAGTACAATATAGAAGAAAACTTCTGCTAATATGAATAATCCTTTGTCTTGGTAGTGTTTTCTCATGTTATTTCTAAGCTCTAATTTCATTCGACTTCCAGACAAGATAAAGGACAGTGGTCATGTAATTATTCAAGGTGCATGCCATGTTTCTGTCCGTATGTGTATGTTCCTGTATTTTTTGGCAGCCACTCTTTGGAGTTTGGGCTATGTAGCCACTTACCTTTTGATGCTTGTATTCCAATCTGAATTTTAAAGTATGCACGATTCTACATTTATATTAGCATGTATAGTGGTTAAATGCATGGTGACTACCAAAGAGCACACTTAGAACTTTCAAATTTCCCAACAGGCACATCATATTTTGTAAATTACAAGAGCATATTTCATTGTTGACATTCCCTAACCTTTTTGTGTTTCCAAATGCCTCTCAAACTTTTGATGACTTTCCACTAGTCAAAGTCAAGAAGGTATAAATAAATTTTTAGAAGCATTGTGAATCCAATGGGAAACATCTTGATGACTTTCCAGTGGTCAGTATCAAACAGTAAGAGTAGAAATAGATTTTTGTGCATTTTGAATCTAATGGTCGTCTCGTATTGCCATTTTGACAATGTAAAGGCTATGCCCTTCCAAAAACACCTTAAGGTAACAATCAAGAAGCAAGCACATAAATGGATTCCTTGGCGCAACGTGATTCTAATTGTTATCTCATATTGTCATTTTGACCTATGGAACACTATTAAGTTTTTCACACATTAAGGTGATTTTGAAAAAGACACCTTGATGACTGCTTTCATTAATACAATTATACATGATCTTTTATTGTTATCTTATATTGTCAAACTTTAGGTGCGCTTTTGGTTAAATATATTGAGTTAATCTTTTATTCATCATACTCAATGTTTCAGGTAACCGAAGAAATAGAAGAAACAAGGCTCAATACAGGAATCTCTGCAATGATGGAATTCATAAATGCTGCTTACAAGGTTTATTAAAATTTTTGATGTATTGATTCAGTAACTAGCATTGCAAGTTTGTTGAAGCACTTAGATATTCTGTTGATGTATGTCAGCACTGATGTTAAGCAAATGACAAATCAAACAACAACAACTAAGGCTTATCCCACTAGGTGGGGTCGGCCAAATGACAAATCAAACAAATTGTTAATATTTTTAATTGGTTAGCTTAGATTTGTTTAAATTAATAGGTGAGGATGGGCTTGTTAATTGTAGTAAATGTTGGGAGATGAATTGATCCAGTAAATAATCTTATAGTAGATAATTTTACTGCTAAAGTTATTTTGAGGTATAAGTTTTAAAGGTTCACTATAAATTTATTATTATGTTTTACCCAGTATTTTTGTGTCGAAACTAAGCCGCATTTAACCAGATGACTGAATTCTTCAGGCGTACTGTTGAAATTTTTTGCAATTAGATCCACGTGATAAGTGCATAGGTTGAAAGTGGACCTCTACCTTATGATGCAAACAAGAAATCAAGATGAATTTTAATTTTGAATTATAATTTGATTTTGGTAATTGTTTTATTTTAGGAGTTGAAAGATTGATACATTTCAATTGTATAGGACTTTTAATTTTAATTTGATTAGGTTTAAATCTGTATCTTTTAGTTTTATAAGTTCCCTTGATTTGGTAAGAGTGTATTGAGATTATTATGTTTCTCAGTTGGTGGAATTTCTTCTATCTCTATGTAATAATCATTTTTCAGTTAATTGAAATTCGCCTTTGCTTAATCTCTATGTGATATTCTCTTTTCTCTATGTTAGATAGTTATCTCCTTAATTCATCAATTTCACCCTAATTTTCTATGTTATTTGAAAGTTTGATATTTTATGAATTTGATATCAGAGCGTCCTTTTGCTACATCACCTATATTATAATTTTGTTCCCAAAACTCTCTAAGAAATTCTTTATTTGTTCACTTCTCCAGCTAGATCTTCTTGTTTAATACTTGAGTTTCCATGGATTTGTTAAATAATACTTGCTGAAATTACTTATTGATATCCTGTATTTACTTGAAAGCTGATTGATGTTTTCATAATTCTCCTTAATGTACATATTGAATTATGCTTTCAATCAGTAGTAATGTACCTAATCGTGTTTTATTGGATATATTTCCTAGTGGGATGACCAACCAAAATCAATCTTGGAGCCATTTGTTTTATTGCTTTCACCTTTTGCACCTCACATGGCTGAGGAACTCTGGTTTCGATTAGGACACCAGGAGACTCTTGCATATGAGCAATTTCCTGAGGTATCAATTTACTTCTCTTGTTCTGCACTTAGATTTGCATACTGCATGTAGAAGTTTAATGTAATATTGAATGACATTTAAGTTGAGATCTCATGCATTTGATGTTGACATCTTGAGTAGACTGAACTAAAGTGCTGAAACAAAAGACAGTATTGTCCAGTGCAAAAGAATTATTTGAATCCACCAATTCTAATCAATGATTATATGCAATGTGTTAGCATTTCATCATGTGATACACCTCGTGTGTATTTATAAAGAATCAATGTCATTGTCAGCCAATAATAAGGCTTAGGATCACTTGTTTTCAGTTAATATTATTTAACTCTTTTGGTGGATTTGAGTTAGTATTGGTGCCGCATATCACATGGTTGATGATCAAGCAAAAGAACTGGAATCTATTGGTGCATGAGAAAAGTAGACCTTACTAGCGACCACACATATTTGCCTTGTAGATAGACTCATATTTAACCAACTCTTGTACAACACAAGGAGTAGAGGATTAATTAAAAGTAAGTTCAGGGGAATAGCCTTTCTGTTGCACCACTTGCTGACCCTTGTTTATGTTGAGTAACAGTATACGATAAGCTCTTAAATGACTTCTGTTTTGCTCGCCACAACTGACCTACTTAAATTTTACTCACCATTCTGTTTTGAGCAGCCTTCATTATTTCAACTGTGAAATACTTGGACCATTTTAACTGATCCAGCAATTGATATGCATAAGCATATGTTGCACGGCAACAACAAGGACGTTGAACAGGTACAGGCATTCATAAAGTTAGGATGACATGGAGAATAGTAATAAGCCATTAGGTTTGGGCGATAAGGCAACAAATATAAGTGACAGTTTTACTGAATTAGCATAGTCCTGTGAAACACATGATAAATTATTTTGTTTTCTAATATGTTACTATTTTTTTTTAAATCTTTAGCATGAGAGAAATGTGAACCATATAGTAATTCTGAAAAATGTGTTTCTGAGGATTGTATCAAGTTGTTCACTGATTGTCGAAGCCCTTTGCTAATATAGCGTTTGGATAGGAATATTTTCTCAGTCAAGCCTAAAGCCACATAATCTAAATAGAAAACTCTTATATCATCTCCTTTCTATGTTGATTTTAGTGAAGAAATTAAAATAGGCTTTGAAAGGAAAAAGGTTATGTTTTTCTTCATCCAATATGACGTGAAAGACCAAAAATAAAAAATCTCTAATTTTATCTTTGATTTGGTACAGGCTCAAAATGAGTTCTTGAAAGATTCGAGCATAGTACTGCCTGTTCAGATCAATGGGAAAACTAGAGGCACAATCATTGTCGACGAATCGTGCCCTGAAGATGATGCATTCAGATTAGCAACACAAGATAAGAAGCTTTCCAAATATCTATTAGGGAAGACGATAAAAAGGAAAATTTATGTTCCCGGACGGATCTTAAATGTGATCCTGGACCAACAGAAAGTCAGTCAATGATACTCCCAACAAGCATTAGATGGTTCTACAGTAGAATATACTTTTTTTTTTTTGTCTACTCCTAGAGATATCATTACTTCATTGTGCAATTGTGA
This sequence comes from Zingiber officinale, assembly GCF_018446385.1. Lineage (NCBI taxonomy): Eukaryota > Viridiplantae > Streptophyta > Magnoliopsida > Zingiberales > Zingiberaceae > Zingiber > Zingiber officinale. The sequence goes on along the minus strand of NW_024589877.1, from coordinate 28,230 downwards.
GCAATATTGTGGCTCTTCTTAATTAATGAAAAAAAATTTTAATTAATTTTTGCCTTGTGTTGTTCATTCCGCTGGTGGAGTTAATAGAAGATAATTGTCAAGTAAATCTCAAGGAATGACGTAAATTACAAGAATACCTATTTATTTGAACAATAATTAGACAATAAACCTATACTAAAAGAAATTTTGTAGGGATATTTTCCTTCAATATTTTGCTCTATGTCGCCATGATATTGATCTTTTTCAGTTGGTTATAAACCATTTTTGAATTAAGCTTAATTCTTTGAAATACAAATTCTAAGTAGTTAAATGATTTGATTTGTTTTTTTATTTTTTATTTTGTACGTTTGGAACAATGATTATCTCTTACCTCTTCATTAAACAACTACCAGTACTGATGTTTACCCACAGCTATTCCAATAAGTTAAATATCAATATATTTTAATTTGTTAAAATATTAAAATATATTTTAATATCAGTACTTGGAATCCAACTACCAGTACTGATTATCCCAACTACCAGTACTTGGGATCGGCCGGCTTAGCAGGGAGCGATTTCAGTGTTGAATTAATCGTCGGAGCCAAACACGGCCGCGGGTTGAGCTCGGTTGTCATTGGTGTATGATGGTCAGGGTTCAGGTGGCTAATGTTTGGTACAAGGATAAGGGTGGCGAGGGCTGGGAGGCCTGTTCAGGTGGCTAATGTTTGGTACAAGGATAAGGGTGGCGAGGGCTGGGAGGCCTGCTCTGGTTGCCTCGCCGACGATGTTGCTGTTGAAGAGAGCCTCCCTGCAATTCGGAATGACAGCGCTGGTGCTGTGAAGGCGCACCCGGCATCTCCCTCACGGCCTAGATGTCTAACCTCTGCTGGAGTGCCATACACAGATCAAGAAGAGCACTTTCCCGCCAGTGGCTCTTTCCATTGTGCAAGAAGATTGGTCGGATTAATCCATTTTTTCATAGGTTATATATTTATTTATGCAGCATTATCTCTACATTAGGAAAATTTAATTATTTATTATTTTTTTATGTACTGATATATCAGTAACAATGGGATCCTGCCGACGGCGGGATTGTCGGCGGGATTCAGGGATGGCTGTTGGAGGTGGACCCGCGGATGGAGCCGCTTGTTGGTGATGTGTTGCTGTTGGTGTTGTGTTTGATTTCGTTAGAGTCGTTGGTACTCATGATTAGTGGGATCGGCAACAACAAAAAAGTTTAATGTTTTATTGAATTGTATGCATTTCATATATTAAAAAGAAAATTTTAAAATATTTAAATTATTTTTAAAAATAATGTCGAAAGTCAATGTGTTGTAATCTAAAAGTCATTTTATTAATTTTTATGAATTTTTTATCAAATTCACCCCTCAAGATATTCAAATGAATCCCAACACTATGCCACACGAATATGATGCTCAACCACTATTAGAGGATGAATGAAAAAAACTCAATGCCCATATATGCAACCCAAACAATGTGCACCTTCTACATAAAACTTCTAGCATTTTAAATTTGACTGAAATAAAATTAAATTGAGAAAACAAGGGAAAAAAAGTTTCAAAGTAAAGATATTAAAGCAAAGAAAATTTTGTTTTGCTTTATCCTTAGTTGTTTACAAACTCAAATTAGTGAATGGAAAGTCAAATGTGAAATTGAAGAACTATATAAGAAATACCTCTAAACTACAATAGTAAATATAATTTACAGAAGTTGTTCTTTTAATATTCATTCAGCTAAGGATCCTGCTTTACAAGTGAGTGTTTAGCCAGCACGCATACAAAAAACTTGGCAAAAAGTTATGAGACCAAGGAAAGCCGGCATCTAGTTTTATGTACAATATAGATATGTATATGTATCACCATTTTCCATATATTTTGGCTTAAATTTCTATCATTTTTCCTTCTTCCTCCTTGGTGGTGTTAGCATTGTTGATCATCCTTTCTTCACCAGTTTGAACTTCTTTTCTTCCCGAAAGATCAATTTGAAGTGGGAGCACCATTTCATCCTCGAATGGATCTATGACTATATGGTCCAACAGAGGTGGGATCCATGGTCTGAAGGCTTCCTGATAACTAAGGTTCTGCAAAAGAATGTTCAAACACTAATTTTAACACTAACACCAGTTGTAGCACATGCTTGCAAGTAAAATTCAAAAGGTGAAACAATGGTAAGATGAAAATAAATGAGAAAGATCAAAATTAATTAAAGTAATGCATATTAGACATAGAAGTTCATCAATCCTCCAGTATCAATCTTTCGAATTTTTCCCTTAACAATTCCACTGAAAACAAAATTCAACAAGTTATAATGTAAAGAGCAAAAAAGTAAAATAATTTATAACTATTAATTGACCTGGCTCTCCATGTATTCAGAGATGTTATTTCTTATTAAAGTTGATGAAAATCCAATTGAATAAACAAACCACTCATTACATCCAGAAGGCTCACTTACATATTTGAGTTACATTCTACGTGATGAATTAGTTAAAAGCACAATGAATCCTCATTTTTTTTAACAAAGAAAAACATCCATCCATACATATTGCCAATGATATAAAGCTTTGTTGCAGTTTTTAGACTGATCCTGTCCGAACCAGGAGTCAACGGAAGCTGGGGGTGTGGCGCTTCTTGCTGGATCCTCGAGTGCTCCGGTGAACCTGCAACAAAACCGAGCCGGGGGGTGTCCCGGCGACGGCCCTCCGACGCTCAAGTTAGGCGAGGAAATAGAGGAAGAAGGTGGCTGCAGAATGAAGACTTGCCTCCTCCCGGTGAAGAAATGGAGACCTTATATAGACCTCTCGAAGGAGCCTGGGCGCGCCAATCAAAGCAATCACCTGCTTTCGACCATGCCCAGGTATGGGTCTGTCAGAAGGACCATGCCCAGGTATGGGTCTGTCAGAAAGACGTCCATAGGGCCATACCGCTACTATGTCAACCTCTCCATGATGTGACGGCGAGATCCTCCCTCGTGCAAACTTGTGTACGGCCTAATCATCAGACACGCCTCTGCTGACATCCCATATCCCGAGCCGAACGAATAGGCCGCTCGGCTAATCTTTGCATCCTCGCTCTTATCCTGGACGAGCGGACCACCCGCTCGGCCATTCAGTCTTCTCGCCTTGGCGTCGGAAACCCAAGCCCATGGCTGGGTTATCTTTGGTTCCGCTCGGACCTACTCAGCTGCTCGGCGCGGCCATTAACCGCTTAGTCAGCCCTACATCTGTCCTCAAGCTGAGACCCTTCAGGAAGTGGATCCCCCATTCTTACCACCGGATCACTTGACTTCCCTTCAAGTCTAGTCGAAGGAGGCAGTGAGTCCGACAGACTGGACTATGTGTCCGAGCGGGCAGTCGTCGCCTTACCATCGCTTATAATATCCCTTGAGTCGTTCGGCCCTTATGCCAAATTCAGCCGCTCGGCTCTTCGTTTTGGTTGTCTTATCGCTCAACGTGGATGTTTGCTTGTCTAAATCTTCTCGAAAATCACGCAAATCCTCTTCATTAAGCCGAAGCATGCGCGGTATGGGCGCATTAATTGCGCCTGGTGACAGAGCGCCACGTGGCTCTTCTTGCGTGGCGGTGATGATCCGTACGATGGGACGCCGATTACTTTGAAATGGACGGTTAGATGATGACCTCGTCTCTCGTGACCTGCATCCGACGGCGGAGGCCGACCGGCCTCGGCCGTATAAAGCCTCCGTCTCCTTCCTTCGCCGCATGTTTGCTTGCGCGTTGTCCTTCTGCCTCTTCTTCTGCTGCGGCCTCCGACGATCCAGTTCCTGTTTTTCGACGGCTACCATCCCACCGGTGATCCTTTCCGCCCGTTTCCTTCTCAGTGAGTCTTCTCCCTTCGTTTACAAGGTCTTCCCAACTCGTTTTGCCTCTTTCGTTCCCATTCCTTCGGTTTCTTGCTATCTTTTTGCTTCTCCGAGATGGCAAGCTCCTCCGAACCCGCTGTTGATGTTCATGGCCCTTGGTATCTGACCATGGAGAGTCGATTTGATGAAGAGGGCGCTCGGCGCCTTGTTCGGACGTACGGGATTCCTGATGACCATGAAATAGTTATAGCCGACCCGACCGACCGGCCCCATGACCCTCCGATCGGCACCGTTTGTTTTTTTCTAGACCAATTCCAGGGTGGCCTTAGATTTCCTACCCATCCCTTTATTTTAGAGGTTTGTAATTATTTCCGCATCCCGCTCGGCCAACTTGTGCCGAATTCCTTTAGGCTGCTGAGCGGGGTGGTCGTCCTCTTTAAGCTGCACAGTATCCCACTCGACCCCAAGATATTCCACTATTTCTTCTACCCCAAACAATCCGAGTTGGGCACTTTTATTTTCCAAAGTAGAATAGGCTTCAAATTTTTTGATAATATGCCGACCTCCAACAAGCACTGGAAGGAGTTCTTCTTCTATATACGACTTCCCGAGCGGCCAGCATTTAGAACCAAATGGCAGACCGCTGTGCCGACCCAGCCAGAGCTCGGCAAATTCCTCCATGCGGCAAACTGGTTGTCCGGTCAACGGTACAAAATCGACCAGTTGCTTCTCAAGGGGGTGTTGTACATTTTTGGAATCTCCCGTTCGGGCCAACCTCCCCTACCACATGGGTAAGGACTCTTTACTTCTTTCACCTTTTTTGTCTAACTGATTTTAATTTCTTCTGCTGCAGCTGAAGTCATGTGGCGCTCCAAGGCTACCGATCATCTGAAATTGAAGGCCGTGGAAATTGAGGCGGCCACCAAAAAAGAACTCGCCAAGCGGGGTCTCATCCCCAGCCGCCCGGCAGATGCAGGAGAGGGGGGGGGGGGGCGCAGTCCGCCCCTGAAACAGAAGTTGCCCAAGCTGCTTCAACGGAGGTCGAGGCGGATCCTGTTTCTTCTGCTCCAGCCGAGCTGGGAATCCCCCAGACCGGGGATTCACCACTGGGAGTTCGGCGGAAACGTCGAAGAGACTCCAGCCTTCCGCCGACCAAAGAGGGCGAACCACGGGCGCCGATCGAGATTGCCTCGCCCGATCGCACGGAGTCGCAGATCGGGACCCCCGTGGCCTCGCCCATCGCACAACACTCTGGCTCTCCTCCGCGGACTCGTCGTCGCTTACGACGGTTGGGCGAGACTTCAACCATAGGGGAGTCCTCGGGCCAGGCGACTGCGGCCGAGAAAGGGCCGGCCGGCCACCCGACCATCAAGACGACCCTCCGATTTCCTTCGGAGGAATATTTATTATCTGTCGATCGGCCATCAAGCCCCGTTCATGAAATAACCCTGACGGGTCCGCTCGCCAAGCTCTTCGAGGACGCCCAGATTCAGGTGGCCCTCATGACGCCCAAGCAGCTCGGCGATAACAACATGCAGCAGGCCACTCAGGTACGTTCATTTTTCTTCCTGTGCCATGCTACCGTTTGGCTCCTGATTTTATTATTTCCTTTATAGCGTTGGGCTGAGCAAATCGCCACTAGCCATCGGCTAGCCGAGCTGGAGGATCTCCTGGAAAAACTCCAAGTGTCGGGAGGTCCATCGGCCGAGCGGGAGAAACAAGCCCTCGAGGCCGAACAGAAGAAGGTCGTTGACCTGGCTACAGAGGTGGCTCGACTCGAAGACTTAGTGAAGAAGCGCGACGGGGACATGAAGCGTGCCAGCAGCCGGAAGAGGCGGGCGATTGCTGATCTGGATAAGATGAAAGTTGAAGTCCGAGCCCTAGATCAGCAATCTAAAAAGCTGGAGGCCCAACTGGCTGCCGAACGGGATGGGCGCTCTGCTGAACGCACCAAAGCGGAGGTGGACCAGAAAGTTCTTCAAGATTCACTGATTGCCTCCCGGACGGCGCTTAAACAATATAAGGAGGGAGAGTCGAGTCACCTAGCAACAGCGCGCCAAGAATACCTCCGCTCGGAGCGGTTCGGCGCAAAATTCGACGGCAACGTCTCCTCAACTTTCGCCGAGGCGGTCAAGGTCACCATGACGTACTTGAAGAAGGGTGGCCACCTTCCTGCGGGAATGCACATTCCCGCCTCCGACCTGGCGGCCATGATAGATGATATCCCGGACGCCTTTTTTAATTTTGAGGACCCGGAGTGAGGCGAGTTCTTCTAAGTACTTTCTGTATTTCATCCGCTTTGCGAATGTAAAACTTTTGTACGTGCCGTTCGGCATAATTGTGTTCCTTTACTTGTATTTTTGTTTGCCCTTCATTGCCCCTTTTTATTCTGTTTGATGCTCATTCGTAGAATCAATTAGGTTCCACGTTTTTCTCACTAGACGACCGATCAGGTTAATCGATTGGCTCATTTTCCTCAAAATCGTTTAGCGCTTGGCTATACTGTTTGCGTTCAGTGAATGCGAAGTATTGACAAACTGACGGCCGATCGGCCTTAATCAATTTAGTACTTGCGAACGCTCGTTATTTGGCGTCCTTAGTTCCGTCCAAGAAGTTCATAGTCGCGGGTTCGGCACTCGATCTTTAACGACGGAGCTCGTCGGCGCGGGTATTTATAGCCGGTCGGCGCGGCTCTCGATCTTTAACGACGGGGCTCGTCGACCTTCCGCTCGGACGTTTATAGACGTCGGCTCGTCTCTCTATCTTTAACGTCGGAGCTCGACGGCGCGGATATTTATAACCGGTCGGCGCGGCTCTCGATCTTTAACGACGGGGCTCGTCGACCTTCCGCTCGGACGTTTATAGACGCCGGCTCGCCTCTCGATCTTTAACGTCGGAGCTCGACGACGCGGATATTTATAGCCGGTCGGCGCGGCTCTCGATCTTTAACGACGGGGCTCGTCGACCTTCCGCTCGGACGTTTATAGGCGCCGGCTCGTCTCTCGATCTTTAACGTCGGAGCTCGACGGCGCGGATATTTATAGCCGGTCGGCGCGGCTCTCGATCTTTAACGACGGGGCTCGTCGACCTTCCGCTCGGACGTTTATAGACGCCGGCTCGTCTCTCGATCTTTAACGTCGGAGCTCGACGACGCGGATATTTATAGCCGGTCGGCGCGGCTCTCGATCTTTAACGACGGGGCTCGTCGACCTTCCGCTCGGACGTTTATAGACGCCGGCTCGTCTCTCGATCTTTAACGTCGGAGCTCGACGACTTTCAAGGCTAACTCCTTACCAGGTCGAGCGACCTTGGCCTTCATACCTTATCCCGTGCTTGAACAGTTTTTATGCCCATCCGAACGGCACGGGTCATTTGCTTACGAATTTAAATGCATACTCCTCCTGGCCGATCGGCTCGGGGGCCTTCGCTATTCGAGCGCTTGGCTCGAATAATCCATATGCCCCTGCCGAACGGTACGCCGTTCAGCGGAGAATGCTCAATGTGTTTTCATCTTTTTGCTCCCTGCATCACAAGTATATAGGCGACCAAAAAGTATATAAATTTATATTTAGCGCACCTTTCACCTAGCTGGGAGAACGTACTCCTGGCTGAACGGCTCAGGGTCTGCTTCGTCGAGCATTTTGGCTCGGATAATTTACCTCCGTCCGAACGGTACGGGGCCTTCGATTCTTGTTGATGATGCCTTATATTTGTTCTCTTGATTCTTCATTTCTGCATTTCAAGTATTCAGTCGAAAAAAGTACACAGGATGATTTACATTGATACACCTTTCACCCCGCCCGGTAAGGCTGGAGGTGGTTCGCGCTCCACGGTCTATCTAACTGCCGACCGTCCTCATCCTCCAAATAATACGCGCCCGAGCGGAGCTTTTCGATGATTTTGAAGGGACCTGCCCACGGAGCTTCAAGCTTGCCGACGTCGCCGACCGGCTTGACTTTCTTCCAGACCAGGTCGCCGACCTGGAATGATCTGGGAATGACGCGCCGGTTGTAGTTTTGCTTCATCCGCTGACGGTATGCCATCAGCCGAACGGATGCCTTGGCTCGCTCCTCGTCAACCAAATCCAGCTCCATGTTCCTTCGCTCGGCGTTGCCTTCATCGTAACATTGGACCCGGACGGACTCGACGCCGACTTCAACCGGAATGACCGCTTCGCCGCCGTACACCAGATGAAAAGGTGTGACACCCGTCCCTCCCTTGGAGTCGTCGATGACCCATAAGACCCACTTCATCCGACCAACTTCCTCCCACGTGGTCGAGCCGAGCGCAATACGAAGAATTTCCGATTGGCTACTTGACCGTTGCTTTGGGGTAAGCCACGGACGTGAAGTGTTGCTCGATCGTAGCTTTGCACCAATCTTCTAGCACCTTCCTTGTGAATTGCTTGTTGGAAACCAATCGGCGAGGGATACCGAACCTCAGATGCGGTGTTGTCGATGAATTTTTGACCATCCGCTCGGTGATCCTGGCTGTGTTTGCCTCCACCCACTTGGAAAAATAATCGACCGCCACCAGTAAAAATTTCCTCTGCCCGGTCGCCATCGGAAATGGACCCACAATATCCATTCCCCATTGATCGAACGGACATGAAACGATTGATACTTTCATCTCCTCTGCCGGTCGGTGGGAGAAGTTGTGATACTTCTGGCATGAAAGGCATGTAGATACTGTCCGAAAATATCCAGCTAGCAGGATCTTCTTAGCTAGTGACCGTCCGCCCGGATGTCCTCCGCACGATCCTTGATGTACCTCTTGGAGGATGTAAGCCGAGTCTTCCGAGCTCACACACTTCAACAGCGGGCGAGAGAAAGCCTTCTTTTAGAGCTGATCGCCGATGAGTGTGAACCGACCGACCCTCCTCCTGAGCAGCTGGGTTTCTTCCCGATCGGCCGGTGTGACACCCGAACGCAAAAACTCTGTGATGGGAGTCCTCCAGTCGTCCGGAAACATGAGGCCTTCCATCCGGTCAACGTGTGCCACCAAAGATACTTGTTCAATTGGCCTCGGTACAATGACCGGCATTATAGAACTTGCTAGTTTGGCCAACTCATCGGCGGCTTGGTTCTCCGTTTGGGGATCTTCCGAATAAGGATCTCTCGGAAAGTAGCTTTGAGTTTTTCAAAGGCCTCAGCGTAGAGTCTAAGCACACCGTTGATTTCAAAGGTGCCGAAAAGTTGCTGCCAACTGTGAATCCGAATAAAGTGTCACCCGACCGGCTCCCGCCTGCAATCCGGCCATGAGGGCCTCATACTCCGTCATTGTTGGTTGCTTTGTAATCCAGTAGGACGGATAGGTGCATCTTTTCTTCTCGAGGTGAGAAAAGAATATTCCAATCCCACTTCCGAGCCGGTGGAAGACCCATCCACATATATTCTCCATATAGCTCTGGCCTTTGCACTTCGATCACAAAATCAGCCAAGGATTACGCTTTGATCGCCAAGCGGGCTGGTATTGGATGTCAAATTCACTTCTTCGTCCACTTGATGAGCCGTCCGGACGCTTCGATTCAACGGTACTCTTCCTAGTGGACTGCTCGTCCGACAATGATGGTGTGAGCCAAGAAATATGGTCGAGCGGCTAGAACCAAAGCAAAGGCCAACTTCTCGAGCCCGGTGTAAGATTCAGGATCTTTTAAAATGTGGCTCGAAAAATATGCCGTTCGCCCTCACAAGTGCTGAGCCTACAGCATGCTCAGTTGACGACAAATAAATACAAAGTGACTCACCCCCGATTGGCTTGGCAAGTACAGGCAGAGAGTTAAGGTATGTTTTCAATTCTCCGAATGCTCGGTCACATTCTTCATCCCACTGGAACTTAGTAGCCTTGCGCAGAATCTTGAAGAATGGTAGACTCCGATCGGCGGTTTTGGAGATGAATCTGGACAAAGCAGTTATCCGACCGGTCAACCGCTGCACTTCCCTTGTATTTCTGGGAGGCGGCATGTCTTGTAGAGCTTTCACCTTGCTAGGATTTGCCTCGATTCCCCGCTCGGTCACTATGTACCCCAAGAAACGCCCTCCTTTTGCTCCAAACAGGCACTTCTGGGGATTTAGCTTGACTCCATATTTGCGTAGCGTTCGGAAGATTTCTTCCATGTCCTTGAAGAGATCGGCCGTTCGGACGGATTTGATAAGAATGTCGTCCACATAGACTTCCAGATTCCGCCCGATCTGCTCCCTGAACACCTTGTTCATCAAGCGTTGATAGGTGGCCCCGGCATTCTTCAATCCGAACGGCATCACATTATAGCAATATTTTCTTGATCTTCACGGGCGAGCGGCACTTGATGATAGCCTTGGTAGGCGTCGAGCATACATATTAACTCGCAGCCGGCCGTAGAATACACCAGCTGATCTATCCGGGGCAGGGGATAAAAATCTTTGGGTCATGCTTTGTTTAAGTCCCTAAAGTCGATGCAGACTCTCCACTTGCCGCCCGGCTTGGAGACTAATACTACGTTAGCCAGCCAGCTCGGGAACTGTATGTGGCCGGCCTCCAGAAGTTTCTCTACTTCCGCCCGGATGATGGCATTCTGCTCGGCACTGAAATCTCTTTTTCTCTGCTTTATCGGCCGAGCGTCCGATCGGACATGCAACTCATGCTGCGCTATGCTCGGCGAGATTCCGGGCAACTCATGTGTCGACCAGACGAAGACATCATGATTTCGTTGGAGGCATTGGATCAGCTCTGCCTTCTGCTCCTCCTCCAGATCAGAGGCGATAAAAGTCGTGGCCTCCGATCGGGTTGGATGGATCTGAACCTCCTTTTCATCATAAATTAAAGCAGGAGGTTTCTCGGTTATGGCGTGTACCTCGATCCGGGGCGCCTTCCGAGCGGAACAGGCTTCTGCTCGGATCATCTCTATATAGCACCGCCGAGCTGCTAGCTGATCTCCCCGTACTTCTCCCACTTTGTCCTCCACGGGGAACTTGATCTTCTGATGGAAGGTTGAGACGACTGCTCGGAATTCGCTGAGCGCCGGTCGTCCCAAAATGACGTTGTAGGACGAAGGAGAGTCGACCACCACGAAGTTTATATGAGGTAGCCAGTCGGATCTGTCCGACCGGCTGCACTTCGTTACCCGTAAACCCGTAGAGCGGCGTTGTCATGGGCAGCAGCTCGGCTCGATCAATTTGCAGCTGATCGAACGCCTTCTTGAATATAATGTTGACCGAGCTCCCTGTGTCAACAAATATGCGGTGAATAGTGTAATTTGCTATTACCGCTTTAACGAGCAGAGCGTCGTCGTGGGGCACTTCAACGCCTTCTAAGTCCCCAGGCCCGAAAGTGATTTCCGGTCCACTTGCCCGCTCTTGGCTGCAACCGACTGCGTGGATCTGGAGCTGCCGGACACCCGCCTTTCTGGCTCGGTTGGAGTCTCCGCCGGTCGGCCCACCAGCAATAACGTTGATCTCGCCCCGAGAAGTATTGCTCCTATTTTCCTCTTCCCGAGTGGATGGTCGGGACCGTTCTCTGGACGCTCGACGACTCTCCTGTCTTGGAGAGCGGTGCCGATCGGGCGTCTGTTGATGTCGTCTCTCGGTGCGGGTCCGGTCGGCTTCATGGGTCCTTTGTCTCCTGTCGATGGAAGGAGACCGTCGTTCGGCATTCCTGGGAACGGGATTAGCCACGAAGGAAAGACTTCGACAATCCCTCGTGTTGTGCATATCCGTCCGGTGGAAGGAGCAGAACATAGGGGTCCATTTCTTCTTGGGCTTGCTCCGAGCGACAGCTACTTCTTGCACTTGGGACCTCATACGAGGGGAGCGGATTGCTTCAGCCCTTGGTCCTTTCGGCGGTTGATGAGCGGCGAAGGGTCTCCGCTCGGCAGGAGGAGCCCGTTCGGTTGGTATTTCTTTTTTCCTGGCCGCTTGCGCTTCCTCCACGTTGATGTATTCATTGGCTCGGTATAGCATATGATCATAATCTCGGGGTGGTTTCCGAATGAGTGATCGGAAAAAATCCCCATCCACTAGACCTTGTGTGAAGGCATTCATCATGGTCTCCGAGGTGGCTGTTGGAATGTCCATGGCCACAGTGTTGAATCGCTGAATGTAGGCTCGGAGAGATTCGCGGGCTTCCTGTTTGATGGCGAACAAGCTGACACTTGTCTTCTGATAACGCCTACTGCTGGCGAAGTGGTGGAAGAATGCCGTTCGGAAGTCCTTGAAGCTTGTGATGTATCCGTCCGGCAGCCTCCGAAACCACCGTTGAGCCGATCCAGAAAGAGTGGTAAGAAACACTCAGCACTTTACGCCATCTGTATATTGATGGAGCGTAGCTGTGTTATCAAACTTACCCAGATGATCATCCGGGTCCGTTGTTCCGTTGTACTCGTCGATCGTCGGAGGCACGTAGTGCTTGGGTAAAGGGTCTTGTAGAATAGCCTCCGAGAATTGGCGATTGATCCGCTCGGGAGATGAGTCCGCCCGGGGAGCTTTCCCTTTTCTGTCATCTTGCCTTGGCATTTCATCTGAAGAAGATCCTCTATCTCTTCGAGCTGGTACGGCTTGAGGGGTGCGAAATAAGGCCCGATGGAATGCAACGGTGGCTTGAGGTGCTTCTGCTCGGCCACCCGACGCAGATGTTGCTTGTTGCTCCGGCCGCTCGGCGGCTGTTTTCTGTTTTTGCTCCACAAGTTTGGCGGCCCTTATCTCGACCAGAGCTTCGAGTTCTTCCGTCGAAAGCGCCACCGTGTGTTGTCGTCCAGCCTCATCCATTGTTTCCAGTCGGATGCAGGAGCGTTCCCACAGACGACGCCAAATTGATCCTGTCCGAACCAGGAGTCAACGGAAGCTGGGGGTGTGGCGCTTCTTGATGGATCCTCGAGTGCTCCGGTAAACCTGCAACAAAACCGAGCCGGGGGGTGTCCCGGCGACGGCCCTCCGACGCTCAAGTTAGGCGAGGAAATAGAGGAAGAAGGTGGCTGCAGAATGAAGACTTGCCTCCTCCCGGTGAAGAAATGGAGACCTTATATAGACCTCTCGAAGGAGCTTGGGCGCGTCAATCAAAGCAATCACCTGCTTTCGACCATGCCCAGGTATGGGTCTGTCAGAAGGACCATGCCCAGGTATGGGTCTGTCAGAAAGACGTCCATAGGGCCATACCGCTACTATGTCAACCTCTCCATGATGTGACGGCGAGATCCTCCCTCGTGCAAACTTGTGTACAGCCTAATCATCAGACACGCCTCTGCTGACATCTCATATCCCGAGCCAAACGAATAGGCCGCTCGGCTAATCTTTGCATCCTCGCTCTTATCCTGGACGAGCGGACCACCCGCTCGGCCCTCGGTCCCAGCCGGGCGGACACCTGCTCGGCCATTCAGTCTTCCCGCCTTGGCGTCGAAAACCCAAGCCCATGGCTGGGTTATCTTTGGTTCCGCTCGGACCTACTCAGCTGCTCGGCGCGGCCATTAACCGCTTAGTCAGCCCTACATCTGTCCTTAAGCTGAGACCCTTCAGGAAGTGGATCCCCCATTCTTACCGCCGGATCATAGACTATTCATGGCCTCATTTAGGAATTATTACTTTGCCTACGAAATTACTTGTTGCAATAGATACAGTTGCTTTGCATCAGCGCATCTTACCTAATGACATCGCATTCTTGTGGTTATTTATATCCATTATTGAAGAATCAAATAATTCGCTTTCTAGATACAATATACAATGTTAGTCTTTCCTCAAAATGCTATATTGGCCCCAAGTCCAGATAAAAATTAGGTCTTCAAAACCCAATGCTTAAAATGTCAAAACCTTAATGCATAGATCTCAATAGTATTTATCGCAAGACAAGGTTGTCACCTGAATAGATTTGGTAGATGTGATAATTAGCAAAAAAAAAAAAAAAAAACTTTAAAACATAAAATGAGATGGAGGGGAAAACAAATATAGAACAATAAGTAACACAGATTTCAAAACTTTATATACTGAAAAAAGTTTATAACAAAAAATAAAAAAGGTATTATACAAAATAACCATTATTAGGGTAGGTCGTTGAAGTAAAAAAAAAAGACTAAAGATATGTATTAGTACCAATGTTATAAATCAGATAATAAGAATCTAATGTTGTAGGTGCTTAGGCCCATATTAGATGATCCAATAAAATAAAAAGAGAATTTTAGAAGAACCTATTATTCATGGTATACATGACTAAAAAATTGAGTTCTTAAAGCACATGTATGGAAAAGGAAAAGCATGTGAAGAATACGAAGATGTACGTGTACCTAGAAATTGAAGAAGGTTGTACAATTTTAGATTTTGCTAATTTTAAGATGTTTCATTAGCTACTAATACTTACTTTAAGAAGATAGAAGGTTGCACAATGCAAGAACAATGGATGAATAAAATATAACCTAAAATAATCAAGACCAGTAGTGTTTGATGATGATGGCGATGTAATCTGATACTATTTTTTATATTTAATTTTATAGGAGTGGATACACAATATGATACCATAATTAATTATATAAGAAACTAGTCTTTTATGATAAACAAATCATTCCCTAATGTCAATAGGGAGACCCTTAGCTATACAAGTATGCTATAAGTTCGCATGTCTATACTTTTTCAAGTTGTCCTACGAAATTTTAATTGACCATAAAATGAGTATATTCTAACTTATGAAAGTAAAAATGACAAATGTGGGGAATCAAAGTTAAGAGGCCTATCAAAAAATTTAATTGACATGGTACGGACAAGGTTGGCCTAGCTTGATATCGAGACTATATAATTTCATACAGAGCATTACTATCTATATAGTTATTTTTATCACTCAGTACATCTATTACCCAAATAACATATTTCCTTTTCACCATCGTAGATCATATTGACACTTAGCATGAAATGTTTGCTCCCAAGCATGTCAAGATGAAATCAAATAAGTTTTAATATAGTCCTAATCCACTTATCTTTTTTACTTTCAAATATAAGTCTATTGCAATTAAAATGTCATTTAAATAAAAATCTGAGAGCAACAAGTTACAAAATATTGCAAGCATCTCAAATGTACAGATACAAAACAGTAACATGCATCAAATAGGACTTCTTAGATTCAGGCACCTTTGAGAAAACATCTGGATTATATATCTTTTTTCTCTAACCTGGCTTCACCTTTATCTCCCACCAATGTGATGTTTGTCAATTGATTCCCTCTCATCCTTAGGAAGCATCGGATTGATTTGTTGGTTCTCCTTTATCTTGTTTCTGTGTTTTACAAGCCTGAATTCCTTTTAAATCTCTTATCGGTTAGTAAACTCACCAAAATTTTAAATCATCTCTAACATCCACTATTCCGTACCAAACAGTTTTATCTCATGTCTATTCCTGCTCCACTATTTGCTCCCAAGTCTACAAGTCTACAGAACAATTGCCAGCGTCACCACTAACTTTAGAACCAGCACAGTAAAAACCCGTAATGCATATTATAGATACTCCTAAAGACTTTCAACTCTTCCGGTATTGTTGTGGTACCAAATCTATCTCTTTTGATATGGATCTTCCTATTGCTCTCCAGAAAGGTAATCTCAAACGTGTTTCACATCCTCTTCCTTGTTATTTAGCATATGTGTCTGTCGCCCAAATATTCAGTTTTTATTTTTTCATTGATTTATCATTTCATTCCTAAGATTATTCCATAAACTCTATCTAATCCAGATTACACGGTATTGCTGATAGGATAACTACCTTGCATTCCAATGACACTGGAGTTTATTCCTCTTCCTCCTGCAGTTGATAAGATTGAATTCTAATGATACACAAGAGTTTATTCCTCTTTCTCCCGCTGAATTAATAGTTGACTACAAGTGGATATTTATTATGAAGACCTTGCCTAAGGTCATTGTGGATCAACTAAAAACCTGATCAGTAACTAAAGGTCTTAAATTTTTTGGGTTGATACCTTGATTCTTTTGTCTATTGGTGCTAAGACATGCAAATGGCATTACAAGTGAAACTTACCATTTAATTAACAATTTAAAAGTTACAATTTGTCACAAATGACATGCAAGATTTAATTACCCTTTTCATGGTTGTCAATCAAGAATGCAACTTGTAATATGCTTCTGAGGCTAAATTATCTATAATGTCAACAACAAACGTATAACACATTACAAGTGAAAAATATAACATAACTAATTAAAAAATAGCAATAGTTGATTATTGTCATAGCATCTTGAGTTTAAGAAACATATAGCCAATGGGATGTAACAAGCATGAGGTATCATAGTAAAAATATCAGAATAAATCATGCATGACAAATTATAAGATTATATACTCAATTAATGAAAAGAAAGCTTAACCTTCAACCAAAAGAAGAAACCACGGAGAAGCAAATCTTTTTTTCGGTCGTCCATTGTAGATTCAATGCGCCTTGCAAGATCTAGATAAAGAATTAAGTATAAAAAATCCAAGTCTGCAGATATTGTTATCGAGAAATGCAATCCTAAACTATTTGAAGGAGGGAGTAGACTAATTGTAAACTATAATTCAAACTTGTACATTAAAATTGTGAAAAGTTGAAAATGATCAAGACGAGTATAAATGAATACATCATCTGATTTTAAGACTCCAGATATTCTAATCAAAGTGTGTCAAGCTAATTTGAAACAAAACATAAGAATTGTTATATATCTTGTTTAATAAGATCAAGTTAGTTTAAGTCAATCAATATCAATTGTCAATATATGGTAATAGAGATTATGAAAGTATACCAAACCTGGATTGTGAAAATGGCAACATCTAAATATAAGTTATCTACAAGATTATAGCAAAACTCCAATAATTAGATGTCTATTATTCTTTACATGTCCTTGTAGTAAGGAATGATTATGGTTGAAGGAAGCTATGTGCGTAGCAAATATTAGGTTTTTAATTCCCTGTTGAGATCTAGGGTGTTCATCCTCTCAAGATATTTAAGATTTAAGTTATCGAGTCTCAGTATCTTCTTTTTGTTCATGACAAGAAGCACACATAAACATAAAAATAAAAAAAATCAACATATAAACAAATTTCAGCACTCACCAGGGTAATGATCAAGATATGAAGAACCCAATTTCTTACTTGAATAAGATACAGACTCATCCCGCAAATGCTTGTATTTAACAACAGGCTTGCGAACATTAATTAGCAATTTCAGATTTTCATACTCTTTCTGGTCGAACGGTTTGCTAAGAAGACTCAAAAGTTCAGTCCTGAACAATGATGGTTTATGCTGTAATATTTCCCTAAAATAGCTTTGATCTTCTGATTCCTGTGAAAATTAGCATATAAAAATTCAAAAAACCTTTGTAATAGTGAAAGTACAATCTTTGATGTACCAAACAGACCAAAAAAACATGACAATTTGGGAGTAGAAACAGTGCAGGTTACTTACTAAAGAATTGTCAAATGATGTTCCTTCCATCTGAATAAGACAAATAGCATCTTGTTCTTCCGACTCTTCAGTTTCAATAGCTTTAACTTCATCTTCTTCAGTTGGTTCTTTTTCTTTTTGTTGTCCTTCGACATCTTCATTTACCTTTGGCTCTTGTTCATACATAGTGACATTGTTTCTCCACTCAAGAACCATATTACCACCATATGCCTTAATGCTGTTCAGAAAAATCTGATAATCATTGTCGATGGAAGAATCTTGAACTTCACACCTGCTGAAGGATTCAACAGGAGAACGTCTCCTCTCACAGCCTTTCTTGGCCTCGTCCGCAGGATACCTTCGTCGTCGTTGGTGCTGCGTCTGGAGCGCCGAAAAGCTTGATTCCCGGACTTTCTCGTACTTGATGCGCAATGGCGGCCGCGGCCGACAACCTCTGACGGGAATCTCCGCGACGTAGGAGTTGCCATCGACGCGAAGGTGCCGCAAGAAGAAGGCGTACTCAGAATCAGTCTCCTCCCAGTCGATGGCACAGCCGCCGTCGGACCCGGCGAATGATGTGGGAGGGCTGGATCGAGGACGGAGCTTCCTGTGAGAATCAAAAAGGGCGGAGGATTCAGAATTTAGGGAACGGGGCGGCATCGTCTAGGTCTTTCTTGTTCGCCCAACGTACGGGAGAAAGGCTTTCTCCCGTGTAACAGCTGGCTCGGGAGCCGAAGAGACGGTCTTGGGCTAATTAATATATTAAAAATTTACCATGTAAAAAAAATAATTATACAAGGAAATTAGGATATTATTAATCCTAATGGTTTGATTTAAACCCTTTAATCCTAATGATTTTTTTTCACATTAATCCGCGTTGAATATCCTCGAGAATAAAAATAATAATCTTCGCCTATTTATACCTCAACAACCCCTCTCCTTCTCTCGCTGAACTCCGGCGAGTGGTGCTGAAATCAAGCCGACGCGCGGTGTCGTTCTTCGGCCTCCTCCCTCTTTCGCCTCTCTGCGCTGCCGTCCGTCTCTCCATGGCTTCTCTCTCTTGACATTGACTTGGACACGGTTTCGGCCGGCGAGGAATCGAGCAGCGGGTCTGCTCGGCCGTCCTCCTTGGCCCCTTCCACCTCCTCCAAGAAGCCGAAGTGGTTCGAGATTAAAAAGTGGAATGCTGTCTCCCACAGGGCCTCGGGTATGTGCTCCGCTCACTTCGGATTAATTTCTTGATCTAGCATACTCGAGTCTCCTGGATCGATTTTATGGTTTTCCTTTTCGAGATATCGTGGTGCAATATGCTCTTTGTAGGAACCACATCATGGATCTTTATGGGTTCTATTTGATTTTATGTTTTTTTTTCCGCAGCATTTGTTTTGCATTTTTTTAAAAAATTTTGATTACGTTGTTAGGGTTGATCTGTTGTTCATTACTTCACGTTGCTGGCTCTACGGTGCTGGCATTGAGTGCCAGGCTAATCAGGTTAATGCGAGTAGTGAAGAGTGCAGTGTCTTGGGGTATGCGTTTACCCTAATTCTAGCGTTTCTATTTGCTATTCCGATTTTGTTTCCGACGGACCTATATATGCTATTTAGTTATTGAAAAAAAAAAATCAAGCTTGGTTTGACACAGTCTGCTTCTTAGTGCAAAAGTTGGCTTAGTTTTTTTTTCTGTTTTTATTGCAGAAATATACAACTCAAGAACTAAGAAGTTCACCCTTGATAGGGAATCATTATAATTTTTAGGTTTAATCATTTTTACATATTCCGAGAAAGGAGATCAGTTCACCAAGCTCTTCGATTGCACATTCAACTGAGAATTACTTTCCTTTATTTTTATATAGGATAAGTTGGATTCTCAAAAAAAAAAAAAAAATCTTGTGGACAAGAGTCAGAAGGCACCTTATATATTGCATAGAGCTGAATGAAGGATTTTCTTTATTCAATCAGAAGTATTTTCTTTATTCAATGAAATTATTTTTAGGGAAAAAATGTTGATTGTTGATGAGGCCACTAATCCAGCTAGTAATAGCCGTGTTTTGTATTTGTTGGAACTTCAATGACCCTTGTAAAATTTTAACATTCTTTTGAGCAATGTTAAGAGTCTCAACATGCAGGCTCATTTGATATATAAAGAAACATTGGCAAGTTTTTGTAGATTTTGATCTATAACTCCTGACAATACTTGATTCACTTGATTAACCATGGACCCCCAACTTCTCAAAATTTATTATATATATGCTTAGGAACATCCTTCTTTTTTCTTCCTCATTGGCAGATAACAGTGAGTGGGAGTTCCAGAGATATCGATACTAAAATAGATATTGCTGCATAATATACCTCTGCAGTTTGGATTCTGCATTATGACCATCAAGGAAAAAAAAAAGACTGTTTTCTGCTCGTTCTTGCAATATCTTATATCATGCCAAATTGCTATAGAATTATTGGTTACAAACTTTTCTTCATCGATGTAGTTCTTATTATCGTGTATTTTTTCCTCTCTTCTATTCAAACTTGGCTGCAAGACCATCATAGTTGTTCAATTGGAAACTTGGTTTTACTTTGATACCACGAAATATTTGCTCCTGATCATAAATTTAAGCTTCTATTGATGCCTATTGTGATCTTCTATGGACGCCTCAAGAACTTAATTAATTAAAATAAGGGTGAATCAGCTAAAAAGTTTGGAACTTTTTTTTTTCAATATATCCAAAGTTTTCCCTTAATTATTACAATATTATCTTATTGTTCATTGGACCTCTTGGATTTAGATAGTCTATATATTAAATCAAGTTAGAGTAATGTACAATGGCCAATGCATGAATATTAATAGATGGATGGATGAATCAGTGAATAAATGTTTAATTTATCTTTAATACTCATATTCATATGTTAGGTGGTTGCAAGAAAGAATGATTCTGTTGCAATAAGTTGGTATGGTTATTGTTAGTTGTTAACTAGTTGTTGTTAAAAAGGCCATAATATTAATAGAATGACTTAAAAAGCCTCCTGAATTAAAAAAAAAACTAATTGAACTTAAATTAGCATAATGAATAACGGATGAATCAAGTAAGTACACTTAATTACAATCATAGTGGATTCATTTCTATCTGATAATCATAATAATATTCTTGTTTGTTTCTTATAGAGCAGACTAATCAGTTTTTTTCCATCAGTTTAAAAGCAGTAGGTTTGCCAGAGAAAATCAAGCAAACTCCAGGATCTTCTTGCCTGCAGGAGCTGTCATGGATTATGGAGTTGTTAATATTCTGCACATTGCTGTTGATGCTTGTGCTTGGAAGAA
Source organism: Zingiber officinale (assembly GCF_018446385.1). Classification (NCBI taxonomy): domain Eukaryota; kingdom Viridiplantae; phylum Streptophyta; class Magnoliopsida; order Zingiberales; family Zingiberaceae; genus Zingiber; species Zingiber officinale. The sequence continues at coordinate 7,731 of NW_024589877.1, read as the reverse complement.
CCTCATTGTTCTCTTGTGATCTCTCCCTTTGAGTTTCGTCCTCATCATGAATACTTTTACTCTGCTTATCAATTTCATGTATTGTCTCAAGGCAGCCTGCATTCTTTGACGTCTCATGCCCAATCAGCATGGATGCACCATTATTTTCACCTGCCAAGTTGACGATGTTTTGTGCATGTTGGCTTTCAGCTTCAACATTCAGCTTCTTGATCTGATTGCTTCCTTGCTCCTCAGATCCATCCTTAACTGAGTCTTCTCCCATCTTTGTTTCAATATGATCCAGCCCTGAAGCATGTTCTTCCATTGATATATTTACCTTTGTTTCCTTCTTTGCCACCTCATTGGATGAAAAAGTTGGTCTCTCTGTGAATTCATTCAATTCCGGATCCAATTTCTTCTGGTCCTTTTTAATTGCTTCACCAACTTTTTCTGGGGCTTCATTTTTAGAACTGATCTCATCTGCAATTTCAACTTTTATAGTTGTATGCTCGTCATAGGCCAGTTTTGAATCTAGTCCTAGATCATTTTCTGCTTCTTTGGCTGGTGGGATTTCAGAGTTGTTTGCCTTACCGTGCAGCTCTGTAAATGTATCAGACTCTTCTTGTACTTGATCAGAAGGATGATCATTTGCTACTGACGATGTATATGCCATGGTTTTCTTGTGCACTTCTTCAGTAGTGTTTCTTTGAGATGGTTGAAGTTGTGGAGCGCCTTGAGATGGAGTTGGGGGAGAAGAACTTGTTGGAACTGAAGCTTCTTGATATGATTGTAGTGCGTACCTGGATATCACTGGTGAGGAAGATGGTAATGGCGATGGTGAAGATGTTGAAGTCCTTGTTGACCTTGATCGAGATTCTATGACGAGGGAAGATGAAGAGCTTGGTTGAGTTGGAGTTGGTGTCTGGTTCCATATTGGGAACCAGAACCGGGATGGCTTTTGCTGCCTTGGTTGGCTGTCCATTGTTGTATTGAAAAATTGAAAGAACGATATGAAAGGGGGATTTTTGTCCTTCCCATTAGCTATATAAAAGCAACAAATTTATATAAACTTTTGGGACAGGTTTTGCATCTGACTCTACTTGATTGATATGCAGGGAATCTAAAACAAAATTTGAGTAGATACATGACTTTGCTTAAAATGTAAGAAAAGCTTTAACTTTGGCTTGCTGTGCAATCTATTGGAGTTCCTTAACTGGTCTGTTGTGGAATATTATTGTCTTTTGATGACGACGGGCAATAATATGGGCATCGAGCATGGATGAAGATTTTCCGTGGAAAGATTTCCTATATACAAATCGTGCCCGAGAAATGGCATTTGACTGAATTTAATTAACATGCCATAGATAAAAATACTAACAATTGGGATTTTATAAGCAACCAAAAATTTGAATAATATTTGATGGTTCACAGTGCCAGTGTCTATTCAAGCGATACAGCCCATGTGTCATATACATGAGACATGGGGACTAGAGGACCCATCAGACATGGCTGTTGCGCTCTTGCATATACAGAATCTTGAGCCTCATGCAACGAGGACCTCGTGTTGTAAATTGATCGTGATTGCCATTTAACTTATTGTATTCTATTTGTCCGTATAATTGGTGAAATGTAGAAATTATTCTTTGTACTTGTAGTCATTTGGATAAATAGAACGAGTGAAGCAGCTTTGAACCTAAAGAATCACATCTGTGGTCTCGTTTGGACGACAAAGATTTTCCCATCCTTAACAACACCTTCGATGTCCTGTGGAGAGCCATAGAGCTCCTCGATCGCATAACCTGCTCGAGCAATGCTGGAGAGTAGTGAATTACGGAAGTTCTTATCCATGATTAATGGGTCGGCTACATAGTCGAGTACCACTTTCTCTTCCTCATCCATGGGCACACTGCAGAGTTGGATAAACATTGACATGGTAAACGAAACCAAATAAGTTTGTTGACATGGACACAAAGCTGAGTGGTTGAGAAAATGAACTAACCTGTCATACAGACCAGCACCTGCATAACCTTCTAAATCTTCACCATTAGAATCAGATCTGAAGATAATTGATTGTTTGATGAATAGGCCAATAGGCTTGCTTGGGAAACCAAGTACCTAAAATAGACAGTCTATGAGATACTTGAATGTCGCATGGTATGACACGATGATGCAGGTGAGTGATTGACCTTTGGCGAGTTCAGATCGTCCTTATTACAAACAAAGCTCAATGCCCGGCCTGGGTAGGCTCCAACAAGAGTTTCTCCAAGTCCTTTCACCACCTTTGAAAGCAAATCAAGGGAGAATGCCTTAGCTCATGGAATTTAGGAGAAAAAACAATTTTTATGCATACCTCGGCATATATTTCAGATGAATCTCCAGATGATGGGTTTGTAGTATGGATGACAAATGCATAATCAGCACTAATGATTTCTTGAACCAAGACAGCCATGCACAAATAGTCATGATCCAACTTGACTTTCCTTGTGCTGAAATATGCTCTCTCATTCCACTTTGAAGCCCAAACCTTGATGAACCCAAGTGTTTAGAGTGTGTTCTTTTTTTCAATGCCACTCAAGGAGAATTATGAAATTGTTGCACTAGAATTATCATATTAGCACAATAAACCGTTCACTATTTCCAGTAGCATAGCTTTGTAATTCACTTAGATGGAAATTTCAAATTATCCTATAACTGATAAATTGCACATTCCGTTTAGTGTTCATGGGTAATAGCAAAAGCCAAGAGATTCAGAGCACTGAATGGATAGGTATACCATCAATGTACAACAGAAAAAGCAAAGCTTAAAGTGATTTATCCTTCAAGAAATGGCAGTTCTTTGGACTGGATGCACATAAAATTATGTCCAAGTCCAAAAATTTTAACACCAAATCGACCAATAAAAGGAAAAGGAAATCATTGTAAGTTTTTGTGAAGAGCCTACTGGATGGAAGCTACAGAATCAGTGCCCATGTCATGGCAGAAGTCTGTGTTTCAAGAGATTTAAGTATTTGTATTCTTCATGTTAGACCCATTATATATAACAAAAATAAAGATATTTAAACTAAATATTCGCAAAATATTCAAGTTCAGATCAGGAAAGTTTTCTTACTCTTTTGATTGCCATCCAAGCAAGTTCCCACCGATGTTCACCCTCATCACCAGGCCATGGCATTCCTGATGCCTGCATTTTTCCCTTTAGCTCTTGTACCTGAAGCAGAATCATGGATGATTGTTCCATTGTCATTGTTCAAGGAAGCAGTATTTATCAATAATAGGTTGAATAAACAGAAATGGCAAAACCTAAAAAGACAGTGGATTCAGTGTGAAATCAAGTGTTACTAAATAAGCAGCAATGGTGTCTGGTGACAAATCATTCTGTAAATATTTAAAAACTAAACCCAATATCATTGCTTTAACACCTGTCAGGTTTAATATCGCAGCATACCACCCTTGGGATGCATTTTCTGTATTGTAAACTAAAAGCAACTTTTCATATTTTCATGTAACTAGTTTTTTAGTAGTTCAAAAATAATAAATATACTAATTTTACAAATCGTTTTAATTATGACTACATAATATATATACAAAATTATCCAGAAAATTATTAAATCAAACTTCATCTTGTAATCTTTATGACTACAGAATACATATATATAACTACATAATTATATGACTACATAGTACACGTCCATATATATTATGACTACATAATATATATACAAAATTATCCAGAAAATTATTAAATCAAACTTCATCTTGTAATCTTTATGACTACAGAATACATATATATAACTACATAATTATATGACTACATAGTACACGTCCATATATATCAAACGTATTAACACAACACTTCAAATCCTTAAAGGTTCTTGATTTATTTTTACAGGAGAATAATTAGATTTCACTACACCTTTGTCCATTAGGGAAATATGTAATCCAAAGGGATGCTATAATCTTTATGCTTGTTTCAACCTATTCACCATTGGCAAAGTAAGAACACGATCATAAATTAATTGAAGAACCATCGCAGGTTTTTTATCCATTTATCCCATTAGTATCCTATCTTCTGTGACATTGAATAAGCTTTATTTAATAACCAAACTTAACCTTTTGACAAGAAAGCATATTTTAAACAAATATATTAAAAAAACCGTGCATAGTGATTAGCTTTACCAGCTCAATTGGAGATGCCAGCTGCAATATCATCTTTCTTATGTTGAGAAGTGCATCAAATTCTCCAATAGCCAACTTCTCTTTCAGTAATTGTAGCTGGCTGACAATTTCCTGCATCGACAAATGCAAATTTGATGTGTTATACAAAAAGATATATATATCCAAGTTGTTGAAGTGGCAATTCAAAGAAAAAAACTGTTCGACTGGAGAGTTGACAAGGACATCAAGTCTAAGTAGGGAGGATTATTACATCCTAGTGTAGTCTCATAACAAGAGTGAACTCATGAAAAGATTTTATAAGCTTAGGTGAGTGAGCTAGTGTTAACTTAGCTAAAGCATTTTGGAGAAATAGTTGAGCCTAACAAGCTCATTGATTAGTTCTTTTATCTATGCTGACCAAGAATCTGAAACCTTCCATTTTCACTTCAAAATAACAAATCAAAGAATTATGGATGGAATCTAACCAAGGGGCGAAGCAATGAGTTCATGTAGTGAGTTCAGGTGCACCACCAAGCTCAAGCTGCTACTTCAGATGCTCTTATCTTCACCATTTATCTTTTCTAAGACCATCAAACTCTTTCCTGCGCACAAGGCACCACAAGATATTTGGGTGCTCTAGTGGACAATGGAAAGAGAGGGGGCAGAAAGATCCCAGGTCCTCTAAGGGTGGTGACAGCTTTGTGGCTAGGTTCACAAGAAGGGAATTTTGGTGAGATGGAGGAATCCCCTTGGACTTCTATAGAATGTATACAATAAGCCTTAGTTAGGTTATGAGTTTGGTCGAACTACGGCAGGAATGTACTGAACTAAAATTTTGGCTCCGGTTCACATGAGGTAGCACACAAAAAGTTGTGAATTAATTGGCAATTTCGCAAGAGAAAAGAAACATGCATTGGCATCGATAACTTTGTTGGAACATGAATAAATGAAATAATAGATAGGAAGTCTACCTACAGACAACTAAAAAGTCTAGTTTCTTAATATATAACATAATTTACTAGGTTTGCTAAATCTACTAAAACTACAATTAATAATGATTTTATAGAAGTATAAAAAGAACCTAACATTCAATGAAATTTCTAGATAATAAATAATCAAATCACCAAGACATGTCAACACCACCCCAAACACGTAGGAGTTCTAGACTAGGTTGTATTTCTTCATCTGGAGGGAGCCAAAAAAAAAACAATAATTTCTGACCATTTTGGCAAGAATACGAGCTTTTCATTAGGATCACAGTGAAGTATAGGCTTTCAAATCCCAAATAGTTGTGCATTTTCTTTCCATATGAACATATCCGAATATATATACATAAATATGTCCATCTCAATGTATAGGGAGTTTTCACCTCAATAATAATATTTCATAATACATTTCTGTATATGATTGCCCAACTTAGAGAATATATATATACATACAATGGGCTACAGGAGATCCTGGCCGTGCCATAAAAAACAATTAAAATGAAAATTCACGACTAAATGATAGAGCAGATATGCTTAAACGTAACAAGCACCTTGTTTATGTCATTTGACAGAACTTCCTCAAAAACTCCAAATGGTAGAGCGACTGATGTGGGAATGCCCACCCATGAAGGAACCTTTCCTTTTAGATATGAAATATTCCGCGATTTAGCACCAACCTAAGGGTAAAAAATACAATTACAACTTGTTGAATGAATAAAATACAAGGGTTTTTTTAGAAGTAGCAAATGAAGTCAAACATTTAAGGTGATTTCTAGTTTCACCTTATAGGAACCAGAGTGACTTTGATAAAACAAGAACAAAAAATGCTAAATATGTATTTTAGCACAAACCATTTCATTGGTAAATTCTTCAGCTGATATGGCATACTTGCCACTGAAGTGCTTCCTAACCAATGTCACCGATGGCGGTGCTTGCTCATCTCCAGCTTGAACTGGACCCACATCTTCAGGTTCAGTTTTTTCTATTTCACTAAATGAGGCAAACAGACAACAGTGATTATAGTATCAAGGAAGTCATGTATTTCTAGTACTTCACAAGTGGTTCGCAAAATTTAATTGTTTTATTGTCTTTAAAGATTACCTATATACAATATCATCAGACGCGGGCTTTAGATGAAAGAGCTTTCCCGAATTCCTCCGAAACTCATCCAGGATATTGTCATCAAAGCAGGTAGCAAAGCATACCTGCATAGTGGTAATCTATAGTCATGAAAATTCATTCTGAATGAAAACCATAGCATTGATATGAAATCAGGACCTTGCTATTTCTAGCTCGCACAGAGACATGAGATAGAACATCTGGCATATCAGGTGTTAGAACAGCGACTGTGCCATCTGGTATTTCCTCTTCTCCCCTTACATGTTTTGCAACCAAAATTGTTGATTGTGTATATGATTTATTCTGGACAGCAAGCAATTCTTCTACGACTTCAACATATCCAGCAACTTCAACAGGGCTTATGACCTGCCAGCTGTTCCAACCAGCTAAAAATTATGGAATTGAAATAAAAGAGAAAGAACCTAAAAGGCATCAAAGTACATGCTTAGAAATGATTAGATCACTTATGATATTATAGTTGAACTTTAGATGACCAGACAACCCTCATATTACTACATAAAAATAACTATGAAACTTTTGAACAACCTTCCTAAATGTGCAACTTTCCGAAGAAGAGGGTCAAGTCGCTGAAGAAGTGCAGATAAAGAAGCTGCTGATCCAGCACGTATGATTTCTTCCGTGAATATGCTTACCTGTAGAGGTAGGTCCTTATTAAGGTAATTTATCATAGTTAATGTTTCAAAGAATCTCCGAGTAATTTGCATACCGCCCATGGATCAACATCAAGCAATGATCCAAGATATTCAGCTGAAGGTTGCAAAATTTGATGGTAATATTCTGCCTTGCTTGATAGAGCTAGACGGGTTCTGTCAAGAAATGACTTGGCAAATAGTGCCCACTGATCATCTTTTTGCTTAGACATCTCCATCGAATGTTTCCATCCCTTCAAAAGCAATACATGATTACAGTAACTTAACACTGGATCCAAGGAAAAATAGATTCTTGGTTGAATTCATAAGCTCACTCTTGGAAATAACAAGCAACTGGAATGACTAGTGCATGAGCATATATATCTACAATAACAACAAATCACTGTGTCCCAACTATTAGGAATCAACTACCAAATCATGGTGGATATTATCTCACCATTGTATGTAATGTCAATACCATTCAGATTATTTAAATTAGTTGATATTACATTATAGTGGCTTGTCTTAACTACTAAAATCTATCAATCATGATGGAATTATTTTTACATATTTTCTTTCATAAACAATCATTGGAACTCATTCTAGTAACCATTTTATTCAATATTTCCTCAACATTCTCCAAATAAAAGGCTAATAATTTGGTTATACAGAATTCTGAAAGACACAATTATAGCTCCAAATCTCTCCATTTATCCTTTGAGTTCCACTTTGTTGCAGCCATAACACAAATGTTTATTTTACTGTCACCAACTTTTCATAAATATCTAAAATTAACCATAATGTATAACATGATTTAAAATTTCGAGTCTTATCGGAGTTTA